>NC_044995.1:39349720-39500294 GCF_008728515.1 Papio anubis | reverse complement strand
GCCGGGACTACAGGCGCCCGCCACCTCGCCCGGCTAGTTTTTCGTATTTTTTTTTTTAGTAGAGACGGGGTTTCACCGTGTTAGCCAGGATGGTCTCGAACTCCTGACCTCGTGATCCGCCCGTCTCGGCCTCCCAAAGTGCTGGGATTACAGGCTTGAGCCACCGCGCCCGGCCTTTTTTTTTTTTTTTCTGAGACAGAGCTTCGTTCTGTCGCCCAGGCTGGAGTGCAGTGGCACCATCTCGGCTCACTGCAAGCTCCGCCTCCCGGGTTCACACCATTCTCCTGCCTCAGCCTCCCCAGTAGCTGGGACTACACATAAATAAGAATTTTTAACAACTTGAATGTAAGACTAGATCATTGTTTTTCCTCAAATCTACTTTCTGCCTGTTTGTAAACATTTTATCTTGTCTTTCAAGCACTACTGATGAAATACATTTTACATTTAATGAAAAACAGGATCAAATAAGCGAACAAATCTTTTTAAGGGTTTACAAACCCAGGGAGAGGCAGAGCTGACCTGGAATACAGACATTTATCTGATTCCAGTGTCAGGTGAGGTCACCCTACCACCTAGGACATCTCCCCAGCCCCATCCTGGCTCACTGAGTGCTCAGTGACCAACCTCCCTGAAGAGAGTGAATTGTGCCCTGCTCAGTCTGCCCCAAGCGCATTTTAACTTTCAGGTTCTTGCACCATTTCAATGGAGTGGGTTTTCCTTCTCCTTTGAGATAGTTTTTCTCCCTTCACTAGACTAAAATAATCCAGAAGTCAGGAATCATTTGTGTCTTTTCCTCTCAGTCACAGCCTAAGATGGGCTAACCATCAATGTGTCCCTAAGGAATGGAAACTGCGGTTGAGGAAGAAAAGCTGAGTGTCCCAAAGGGTAAACTTTTCAGAGGAAGGGGATGCCGGGAGACTCCTCCCACCTCAAGGCATCCAGCTGCTCCCGTGAGAGGCCTCACCCCAACACCTTAAGCTGTCCTCTGGGAGGAGTGACCCAGGCGTTGATAATCACTAGATCCTCCAAGAGAAGTGGCAGCTGTGGGTATCTTGGGTCAGGTCCAGGCAGTTCTGAAAATCAGGACCAGGAAAAGATAACGGGCCACATCACCGTGTAAAGTTTCCAAAGGGGAAACTCCATCCAAAGACATTCTGATTAGGCATGGGGGCTTAGGAAAGATAAAAGGAGGGACAGCACAAAAATGTTCTACCGCAGAGTGTCAGGTTCTTATTCTCTGCTTCCCTCTCAGGTTACAAGTACACAAACAAGAGGGCGAGCGCAGTGGCTCACGCCTGTAATCCCAGCACTTTGGGAGGCTGAGGCGAGCGGATCACCTGAGGTCTGGAGTTTGAGACCAACCTGGCCAACATGGCGAAACCCAGTCTCTACTAAAAATACAAAAAGTAGCCGGTCTTGGTGGCGCCTGCCTGTAATCCCAGCTACTCGGGAGGCTGAGGCAGGAGAATTGCTTGAACCCGGGAGGCGGAGGTTGCAGTAAGCTGAGATCTTCCCACTGCACTCCAGTTTGGGCGACAGAGTGAAACTCTTGTCTCAAAATAAATAAATAATCCACAAACAGAAAACAAATCCTTTCAAAATAGGATGGTGAAAGAAACTATAAACAACTAAAATACAGTGTCTGAAATGTAGAACAAAAACCAGTTGATAATGTTGTGATTTGGCGAGGGGTCACCTTTGGGAATGCGGGGAAGGAACCTGAAATTTAGGCATTTATTCCCAGCCCTAGAAAAAGCTAGGCTTAAAAAAACCGGAGTCGTAGGTTTGAGACTCTTTTTCCAGTACGGTTGGAAGACTCAGAGGGAGACAGTCCCCCGGAAAAAAAGAGGATGGACTGGGAAGCCCACAGCCCACAGCTCCTCCCATGCACGAACCCTACACTCGAGACGGGATTCCTCCTTGTGACCCTCCCGTGTCCCAGCACAATCGGGGGAGAGGCGGGGCTGCGGGCGCGGAGCTGCCCAGAGAGGGCTCCCGGGCCGGGGCCGCAGTCGCCGCCCAAAGACGGGACAGGACGCCTGGGGTACCGGCTACGGCCCAGCCCCACCTTGTGGCCGAGGGGACAGAGGGCCGAGCTGCGCCCGGGAACTCGAGTCCCAGACCCTGGAGTCGCTGCAGGGAGGCCAGGGACCTTCCACAGCCAGTTCCGGCCGGTTCCCACAAGCCCCTCCCCCAGTCTCCAGACGCCCGGCCCCGCACACGCACCATTTCCTGGCTTCCAGGGTGTCCCGGGGTCCTGCCTACGGCTCTCTCCGGCCTGTGCAGGTCCCAGCACGCCAGACCCTGCGGTGGAGCCACCCGGGCCACTGGAGAAGCGGAGACCGGAACCCAAACGCAGCGGACGCGAAACAGGAAGACCCCGCGGAGTTGTTGAACGTTGCCCACCGTCCCCCCTTGCAGAGTTCCTGATTGGATGGTTTGCAGGTCCCCCCCCCAGAGTCCCTGATTGGGTGATGATCCAAGTCCTGCCCCCTTGGCACTGAGTGACAGGAGAAGCAATGCGATATGTGGCTGAGTAAAGACAGATTGACAGGGTCTTGGCCACTGCCCTTCGTAGGCGGGGCTTCCTCCCTCTGTAACCTTCTGTGCCGGGGAGAATGTTTGCGTTTAAGCAGAAAGTGTTCCAGACTCTGCAGAACTGACGCTGGCGTGTTTCTGCACTCAGGGTACCCTTTCTGCTTTTTCCTCCCGGACACAGAGTCACAAGTGTGCACAGGGAATGACAGACTCGGCGTCCAGTGGAGCCATCCGCTGGCCTCAGAGTAGGAGGCCCGCCCAGGCCAGGCCGGACCACAGTGTAACAGGAGGGAGGAGGGCTTGCTTCTTTCAGGCAAGAAAATTAAAACCGACAAAGAAATAAAATTATTAAATGCGTAGGAAAAACTGGAGTTTTTATGACAGCGATCATCTGTAAAGAAACCAAGAGAAGGCCGGGCGCGGTGGCTCACGCCTGTAATCCCAGCACTTTGGGAGGCCGAGGCGGGCGGATCACGAGGTCAGGAGATCGAGACCATCCTGGCTAACACGGTGAAACCCCGTCTCTACTAAAAATAAAAAAAAATTAGCCAGGCGTGGTGGCGGGCGCCTGTAGTCCCAACTACTCGGGAGGCTGAGGCAGGAGAATGGTGTGAACCCGGGAGGCGGAGCTTGCAGTGAGCCGAGATCAAGCCACTGCACTACAGCCTGGGCGACAGAGCAAGACTCCGTCTCAAAAAAAAAAAAAGAGAGAGAGAGAGAGAGAAACCAAGTAAAGCAAACACTTGAACTACCTCAGACAAGCAGCCTGCTTCACTCGCAGTTCACAAGGAAAACCCACAATCATGAGGTTAAAAATAATTCCCAAGCGCCGGGTGCAATGGCTCACGCCTGTAATCCCGGCACTTTGGGAGGCCGAGGCAAGAAGACTGCTTAAAGTCAGGAGTTCAAGACCAGCCTAACTAACATGGTGAAACCCCATCTCTACTAAAAATACAAAAATTAGTCAGGCGTAGTAGCAGGCGCCTGTAGTCCCAGCAACACGGGAAGCTGAGGTAGGAGAATCCCTTGAACCCGGGAGTGGGAGGTTGCAGTGATCCTAGATAGTGCCATTGCACTCCAGCCTGGGCGACAGAGCAAGACTAAAAAAAAAAAAAAAAATTCCCAAGCTTGGGAGCCGACTCTAACTGCTGAAATGGAACCCCAGTGTGGATCAGAACCTGGTGATGAGACAGGGACACTTAAGAATTCAACTCCAGGAGCTCAAGGTGCCTTCCAGTCCCCTCCTCACAATGTGGAAACACTCCTTCCTTCAAAACCATTTGTACCAGCAGGAAACTCTCACCTGCAGTCATTGTAAAGTTGTGACCTAAATAAACTGTCACGTTCCCAAACCTTTTCTCAGGGGACAAGGCAAACCAGTCTTTCACTGAACCTGACCTTCACAGCTTTAATTTGTGTATACAAATTACAGCCTGACCCCAGCGACCCCATGGATGCTAAAACCAAAACACTGCCCAGAAAATGCCCCAGGCGCCAAAGGTACACCCTCAGAAAAGACAGAACCCTCCGCCCCCCCCAACCACATCTGCAGATGGGTCTCCTGCTTTTCACAGCTCTGCAGCTTCTCAGAATCCACATTCCTGGCCAGGCGCGATGGCTCACACCAGCACTTTGAGAGGCCGAGGTGGGCGAATCACCTGAGGTCAGGAGTTCGAGACCAACCTGGCCAAATGGTGAAACTAAGGGAGGAGACCACCCCTCGTATCGTCTTACGCCCAATTTCTGCCTCCAAAGAAAGAAGTAAAAACTAAAGGCAGAAATGAAATCCACAGGCAGACAGCCCAGTGCCGCATGCTGGGCCACCCTGACCTAATCAGTTATCTATAGATTACAGACATTGTATAGAAATGCACTGTGAAAATCCCTATCCTGTTTTGTTCCTATTACCAGTGCATGCAGCCCCCAGTCGCCACTTGCTCAATCACGACCCTCTCACACACACTCCCTCAGAGTTGTGAGCCCTTAAAATGGACAGGAATTGCTCACTCGGAGAGCTGGGCTCTTGAGACAGGAGTCTCACCGATGCCCTCGGCCAAATAAACCCCTTCCGTCTTTAACTCAGTGTCTGAGGAGTTTTGTCTGCAGCTCATCCTGCTACATTTCTTGGTTCCCTGACCGGGAAGCCAGGTGATTGGCGGGTGGTCAAGGCAGCTCCTTAGGCGGCTTAAGCCTGCCCTGTGGAACATCCCTGGGGGGGACTCCAACCAGCCCAAGTGATGCGGATCCTGACAGCCCTCCCGGGTAGGCATTTGCCCCGGTGGGATGCCTCGTCAGAGCAGTGTGTGGCAGGCCCCCATGGCTGAACACCAGGAAGGAATGGGCACTTGGAGTCTGGACATTTAAAACTTGGTAACACTAGTCTTTGAAACTTGCCCGCTCCGTTTGAGTGGAAGCGTGGCCTGATCATCCATGGCATGACTTTATGGGCACTTCGGTTTTGGTTTTGGTTTTGACTTGGTTTGAATTACTTGACAGGACCAGTCTTGGGAACTTGCCCACTCCATTTGAGTGGAAGCATGGCCTGATCACCCACCGTGCGCCTGTACCGACACTTTGGTTTTTGTTTTTGACTTGACTTGGATTGCTTGATACTTTGGTTTTGGTTTTGACCTGGCTTAGATTTCTGGAAACTCTGATTTTGGTTTTGATTCTGGTTTGGCGTAAACTGTAAAAGTGTGTGTGTGCCCTTTTTACCTGTTCTTTGTTTTATGGTGTGTGTGTGGTGTGAGCATGGTGTTTTGTCTCGCAGAAATGTGGGTCACAAAGTAAACCCACCCCACTAGGAACTATGTTGAAAAATTTCAAAAAGGGATTTAAGGGAGACTATGGAGTCACCATGACACCAGGAAAACTTAGAACTTTGTGTGAGATAGACTGGCCAGCATTAGAGGTGGGTTCGCCATCAGAAGGAAGCCTGGACAGGTCCCTTATCTCGAAGGTATGGCACAGGGTAACCTGTAAGTCAGATCAGTTCCCATATATCGATTCTTGGTTACAGCTAGTTTTGGACCCCCCACAGTGGTTAAGAGGACAGGCAGCAGCAGTACTAGTAGCAAAGGGACAGTCAGTTAAGGAAGGTTCTCGCTCCACCCGCCGAGGGAAGTTGGCACCAAAAGTCCTGTCCAACCCAACCAGAAGAATCATGGCAGGAATTGGTACCAGCAATACCCCCTCCTTATCGGGAGGAAGGGCTCCCCACCCCTGAGCCCACAGCACCTCCACCTCCACCAGATAACCACACCCAGAGTAGTTATCTAGCCACCCAGAGTAGACAAGAGAGGAAGTGAAGCCACAGGAGAAACTCCTCCCTTGGCAGCTCGTTTATGGCCCAAGACGGGAATCCAAATGCCCCCGAGAGAGCAGTGATATACTGGGGTAGATGAGGATGGACACATGGTGGAAAGGCATGCCTTTGTGTATGAACCTTTCACCTCTGCTGACCTCCTCAATTGGAAAAATAATACTCCATCTTACACTGAAAAGCCTCAAGTTTTAATTGACTTGCTCCAAACTATTTATACAGACTCATAATCCTACTTGGGTTGATTGCCACCAGCTGCTCATGTACCTTTTTAATACAGATGAAGGCAAAGGGCGCTCCAGGCGGCAACTAAGTGGCTAGAGGAGCACATCCCAGTCGATTACCAAAACCCCTAAGAATATATAAGAGTTCAGGCCGGGCGTGGTGGCTCACGCCGGTAATCCCAGCACTTTGGGAGGCCGAGGCGGGTGGATCACGAGGTCAGGAGATCGAGACCATCCTGGCTAACATGGTGAAACCCTGTCTCTACTAAAAATACAAAAAATTAGCTGGGCATGGTGGCGGGCACCTGTAGTCCCAGCTACTTGGGAGGCTGAGGCAGGAGAATGGTGTGAATCTGGGAGGTGGAGCTTGCAGTGAGCTGAGATTGCGCCACTGCACTCCAGTCTGGCAGACACAGCGAGACTCCATCTCAAAAAAAAAAGAGTTCAACTGCCAGGAACAGACCCCCAGTGGGACCCGAACGAGGGACCAGACATGGAGAGGCTAAGACGGAACCGTGAGGCATTAATAGAAGGTCTAAAGAAAGGGGTTCAAAAGGCTACAAATGTAAATAAAGTCTCTGAGGTCATCCAAGGAAAAGAGGTGAGTCCAGCGCAATTCTATGAAAGACTATGTGAGACTTACCGTATATACACTCCTTTTGATCCAGATAGTCCTGAAAATCAGCGCATGATTAACATGGCCTTAGTTAGCCAAAGCACGGAAGATATCAGGAGAAAACTGCAGAAACAGGCTGGGTTTGCAGGTATGAATACCTCACAGTTACTGGAAATAGCCAATAAAGTGTTATGAATAGAGATGCAACAAGTCGCAGAGAAAGCCGTAAGGAAGGTGAACGCTAGACTAGGCAAAACGCCGACTTACTGGCTGTGGCCATTAAGGGAATTCTCCCGAAAGGAGAGGGAAAGGGGGGTTCCAGGAAGAACACCCAGTGTAATCGCCCACGCTTGCAATGTAACCAGTGCGCCTATTGTAAGGAAATAGGACATTGGAAAGATAAGTGTCCCCAACTGAAGGAAAAGCAAGATGGTTTGGAACAAAAGACCTCAGATAAAGACAAGGGAGCTTTGTTCAATCTGGCTGAAGGGCTGTTGAACTAAAGGGGACCGGGCTCAAGTGCCCCCAAGGAGCCCACAGTCAGGATTACAACTGGGGGCAAGGACATTAAGTTTTTGGTCGATACTGGTGCTGAACATTCAGTAGTGGCCACCCCGGTTGCCCCCTTATCCAAGAAAACCATTGATATAATCGGAGCAACAGGAGTTTCCACTAAGCAGGCTTTCTGTCTATCACGGACCTGCTCGGCGGTGGGACCTGAGATAGTTCACCAGTTCTTGTACATGCCTGGCTGTCCCTTGCCCTTGCTGGGAAGAGACTTACTTAGCAAACTGAGAGCCACCATCTCCTTTACAAAACAGGGCTCTTTACAGCGAAAGTTACCGGGAACAGGAGTTATCATCGCCCTTACGGTCCCCCAGGAAGAAGAATGGAGACTTTTTCTAACCGAGCCAGCTCAAGAGATAAAACCAGCTCTAGCTAAGTGATGGCCCCAAGTATTGGCAGAGGATAACCCTCTGGGACTGGCGGTCAACCAAGCCCCTGTATTCATAGAAGTTAATCCTGGGGCCCAACCAATTAGACAAAAGCAGTATTGGGTTCCCAGAGAAGCTAGGAATCCAGGTTCATCTCAGGCGCTTGAAAGCCTATGGAATTATAGTTCCTTGTCAGTCTCCATGGAACACCCCGCTCCTGCCTGTCCCTAAGCCAGGGACCAAGGTCTACCGACCAGTACAGGACTTGCGCTTGGTCAACCAAGCTACAGTGACTCTGTACCCAACAGTTCCTAACCCTTACACATTGTTAGTGCTGCTGCCACTACCCTTACACATTGTTAGTGCTGCTGCCGCTACCTGTCTGGACTTAAAAGATGCTTTCTTTAGCATCAGAATAGCTCCTGAGAGCCAGAAGCTGTTTGCCTTTCAGTGGGAAGATCCGGAGTCAGGTGTCACTACTCAGTACACTTGGACCCGGCTTCCCCAAGGGTTCAAGAACTCCTCTACTGTCTCAGCAATCTTGGCTCACTGCAACCTCCACCTCCCAGGTTCAAGCAATTCTCCTGCCTCGGCCTCCCGAGTAGCTGGTACTGCAGGCACACACCACCACGACCGGCTAATTTTTGTATTTTTAGTAGAGACTAAAAATACATACTAAAAATACAACACCATGTTGATCAGGCTAGTCTCGACCCCCTGACCTCGTGATCCACCCGCCTTGGCCTCCCAAAGTGCTGGGTTTACAGGCGTGAGCAACCACGCCTGGGTTTTTGTTTTATTTTGTTTTTAGACAGCTTCTCACTCTGTCACTCAGGCTGGAGTGCAATGATGGGATTTCAGCTCACTGAAACCTCCACCTTGTGGGTTCAAGCGATTCTCCTGCCTCAGCCTCCCGGGCAGCTGGAATTACAGGTACCCACCACCATGCCCTGCTAATTTTTTTTTGTATTTTTGTAGAAATGGGGTTTTACCACGTTTGCCAGGTTGGTCTCAAACTCCAGACCTCAGGTGATCCGCTGGCCTCAGTCTCCCAAAATGCTGGGATTACAGGCGCGAGCCAAGGCGCCTGGCCTTTCCTAGGAATTTTAAAACAAAAGGTACAAAATATATTAGTTTACTAACTCTACATGTGCCATTGCACTCCATCCTGGGCAACAAGAACGAAACTCCATCTCAAAAATAAATAAATAAATAAATAAATGAATAAATAAATAATAAAATTCCTAGAAAATATTGTCTTCTGAAAATTTAAGCATTTTTGCCCACTGGGTTGATGGAAACAGAAAGGGTTCTAGGCCAGAATGTTCATATTTCGAACACTTTCAAATTATAACTATTGTTACATGTTTGCAGTTTATTCAAGACTGCTGTTACACAGTGGACAAATTAACTCCTTACTTCAAATATCTAGTCTACCTAGATGTTTGGAAGTGTCCCATGTATATTAAATGTAGAGGTAGTGAAATATCACTTTGTAAATATCTTTTTGTTAAAATTTATAGGAAACACTGCCTTTTGGAAATTGAATTGTTTAACCACCTTCGTGAGCAGTGTAATACTGTCTATACTTGTTGGATAGTTTAGAGGAGGTGGGAGGGAAGAAATCGCAAAAGATCAGTGTGTTCATACTTGGACATTTTCAGACACTATTTTTCTATATGTTTTGTGCACTTTGTTTTGCTCTATATATAGCATATATAATGGGCAAATGCATCCTAATTTTGCAACATCTAATTGCTAGATGTTAAAGAGGTTGCCAGTGTACGATAAAGTACTTAGTAAATTTAGCATATTTTGTACACTTTGTGTTGAAATTCATAGGAAACTTGTCTTCTGTGGATGACTTTTGGATAGGAATTTGTTCAACCATCCCTAAGCATTACACATGCCTGTACTGGTCCACTGGATTGAAAGCAGAGAGAAAGAAGTAAGGAGGGAATTGTTCAAGGCCAAAGTTGTCTTTTTTTTTTTTTAAATTTAATTTAATTTAATTTTATTTTATTTTATTTATTTTTTTTTTTTTTGAGGCGGAGTCTCGCTCCATCGCCCAGGCTGGAGTGCAGTGGCCGGATCTCAGCTCACTGCAAGCTCCGCCTCCCGGGTTTACGCCATTCTCCTGCCTCAGCCTCCCGAGTAGCTGGGACTACAGGCGCCCGCCACCTCGCCCGGCTAGATTTTTGTATTTTTTAGTAGAGACGGGGTTTCACCATGTTAGCCAGGGTGGTCTTGATCTCCTGACCTCGTGATCCGCCCGTCTCGGCCTCCCAAAGTGCTGGGATTACAGGCTTGAGCCACCGCGCCCGGCCTTTAAATTTTTTTTGAGACGGAATCTCGCTCTGTCACCCAGGCTGGAGTGCAGTGGCGCAATCTCGGCTCACTGCAAACTCCACCTCCCAGGTTCACGCCATTCTCCTGCCTCAGCCTCCCAAGTAGCTGGGACTACAGGTGCCCACCACCACGCCCAGCTAATTTTTTTGTATTTTTAGTAGAGATGGGGTTTCACCGTGTTAGCCAGGATGGTCTCGATCTCCTGACCTCGTGATCCACCCGCCTCGGCCTCCCAAAGTGCTGGGATTACAGGTGTGAGCCACTGCGCCTGGCCCAAAATGGTCATATTTAGGAGATACCTTAGATGATAACCATGGTTACATGTGTGGAACTTTACTGAACAGTGCTGTGTACATGGTGGACAAGTTATATGAAATATCTAGTCTTTCTAGATATTTGGAAGTGCTTCATGTATTTAAAAGTAGTAGTAGAATAACACTGTTTGTTTTTTTTTGTTTTGTTTTTGTTTTTTGCTTTTGTTTTTGTTTGAGACAGAGTCTCACTCTGTTGCCCAGGCTGGAGTGCAGTGGCACGATATCGGTTCACTGCAACCTCTGCTTCCTGGGTTCAAGTGATTCTCCTGCCTCAGCCTCCTGAGTAGCTGGGATTACAGGGGCGCACCACCATGCCCAGCTAATTTTTGTATTTTTAGTAGAGACAGGGTTTTACCATGTTGAACTCCTGACCTCAGGCAATCCACCCACCTAGGCTTGGATTACAGTCATGAGCCACTGCGCCTGGCGAATAATACTTTTTGTAAATAACTTTTAATAACGGTTCGGGCTGGGCACAGTGGCTCACGCCTGTAATCCCAACACTGTGGGAGGCTGAGGCTGGTAAATCATTTGAGGTCAGGAGTTCCAGAACAGCCTGGCCAGCATGGCAAAACCCCACCCCGTCTCTACTAAAAACACAAAAATTAGCTGGACTTGGTGGTGAGCGCCTGTAATCCCAGCTACTCAGGAGGCTGAGGCATGAGAATCGCTTGAATCCGGGAGGCAGAGACTGCAGTGAGCTGAGATCGTGCCACTGCACTCCAACCTAGGTGACAGAGTAACTCTGTCTCAAAAAAGAAAAGAAAAAAGAAAAAAACTGGTAGGAAATACTGTTTGGAAGTAGAATTGTTGAACCACCTCTGGGAACAGTGTACTCTCTGTACTTGTTCATTCGGTTGAGGGAGGTGGGCGGGATGAAATTTCCTGATTGGGACATTGTACTACAGCTATGCAACATGTTACCACTGAGAGAAAATGGCTGTGTTATTTCCTACATGTGAATCTGCAATGACCTCAAAATAAATTTTTGTTAAAAAGTACACCACTGGATTCTGCAAGCCTCCCGAGCACATGTCGGTACCCGGCTCCCCTCACCGAATCACCGAGTTCTCTCCCCAGCTGTATTTCCAAAATGTCGCTTTCTAACAAGCTGACCCTGGACAAGCTGGACGTGAAAGGGAAGCCAGTCATTATAAGAGTCGACTTCAATGTTCCTATGAAGAACAACCAGATAACAAACAACCAGAGGATTAAGGCTGCTGCCCCAAGCATCAAATTCTGCTTGGACAATGGATCCAAGTCAGTAGTTCTTATGAGACACCTAGGCCGGCCTGAGGGTGTCCCTATGCCTGACAAGTACTCCTTAGAGCCAGTTGCTGTAGAACTCAAATCTCTGCTGGGCAAAGATGTTCTGTTCTTGAAGGACTGTGTAGGCCCAGAAGTGGAGAAAACCTGTACCAACCCAGCTGCTGGGTCTGTCATCCTGCAGGAGAACCTCCGCTTTCAGGTGGAGGAAGAGGGAAAGGAAAAGATGCTTCTGGAAACAAGGCTAAAGCCGAGCCAGCCAAATTAGCAGCTTTCCAAGCTTCACTTCCCAAGCTAGGGGATGTCTATGTCAGTGATGCTTTTGGCACTGCTCACAGAGCCCACAGCTCCATGGCAGAAGTCAATCTGCCACAGAAGGCTGGTGGTATTTTTGTTTTTTTGTTTTTGTTTTTGTTTTTGATGAAGAAGGAGCTGAACTACTTTGCCAAGGACTTGGAGAGCCCAGAGCGACACTTCCTGGCCATCCTGGGCAGAGCTAAAGTTGCAGACAAGATCCAGCTGATCAAGAATATGCTGGACAAAGTCAATGAGATGATTATTGGTGGTGGAATGGCATTTACCTTCCTTAAGGTGCTCAACAACATGGAGATTGGCACTTCTCTGTTTGATGAAGAGGGAGCCAAGATTGTCAAAGACCTAATGTCTAAAGCTGAGAAGAATGGTGTGAAGATTATCTTGCCTGTTGACTTTGTCGCTGCTGGCAAGTTTGATGAGAATGCCAAGACTGACCAAGCCACTGTGGCTTCTGGCATATCTGCTGGCAGGATGGGCTTGGACTGTGGTCCTGAAAGCAGCAAGAAGTATGCTGAGGCTGTCACTCGGGCTAAGCAGATTGTGTGGAATGGTCCTGTGGGGGTTTTTGGGGTTTGGGGGGTTTGTTTATTTTGAGATGGAGTCTCACCATGTCACCCAGGCTGGAGTGCAATGGCGTGATCTTGGTTCACTGCAACCTCTGCCTCCCTGATTCAAGTGATTCTCCCGCCTCAGCCTCCCGAGTAGCTGGGACTACTGGCTCGTGCCACCACACCTGGCTAATTTTTGTATTTTTAGTAGAGACTGGGGTTTCACCGTGTTGGCCAGGCTGGTCTTGAACTCCTGACCTCGCGATCCGCCCACCTCAGCCTCCCAAAGTGGGGGATTACAGGCGTGAGCCACCATGCCCGGCCTGGAAATTCATCTTGTTTCCATGCTAAGTAGTAAAACGGTGACAAAGCTAATCAGAATAAGCTACATCAAAAGAGAACTAAGCTAACACGGCTCACTTTTTTTAACAGGCAAAATATAAATATATGCGCTCTAAAATGCACAGTGGTTTAGTCACTAAGAAATTCAAACGGGATCTTGAAGAATGTAGGCAAATCCAGGGTGCAGTAAAGACGAGCTGAGATGCCGTGTCACTGTTTAAGGGCTCGTGGCACTGCATCTCTCGACCACTAGCTGAATCTTGACATGGAAGCTTTTAGCTAACGCCAAGTGGAGATGCAGAAAATGCTAAGTTGCCTTAGGGGCTGTACACAGGAACTAAAAGGCAGGAAAGTACTAAATATTGCTGAGAGCATCCACCCCAGGATGGACTTTACCTTGTAGGAGCTCTAAACTGGCACCACCCCCAGTGCTCACATGGCTGACTTTATCCTCTGTGTTCCATTTTGCACAGCAAGTGGCAGTGTCTCCACCACCTATGATGGTGATGCAGCCCCTAGAAGTGGCTTTCACCACCTCATCCATGAGGGCTTTGGTCTCCCAAAGTGCTTGGATTACAAGTGGGCGAATCACCTGAGATCAGGAGTTCCAGACCAGTCTGGCCAAAATGGTGAAACTCCATCTCTACTAAAAATACAAAAATTAGCCGGGCGTGGTGGCGGGCACCTGTAATCCCAGCTACTTTGGAGGCTGAGGCAGGAGAATCACTTGAACCCAGGAGGCAGAGGTTGCAGTGAGCCAAGATCGTGCCACTGCACTTTATCCTGAGCGACAGGGTGAGACTCCATCTCAAATACTACTACTACTACTACTAAATAATAATAATAATGAAAAGACACCAGAGACCTCTCTTTTTGTCACCCCCATGCCCTCTCCCCAACTTGAGGACACAACCAGAAAGTAGCCATCTTTGAGCCAGGAAGAAAGCCCTCACCAAGAACAGAATCTACTGTCATTTTGACTTTGGACGTTGTGGTGTCAAGAATCATATTTTGTTATCGTATTATATTTTGTTATTTTGTAATCGTATGGTATTTTGTTATAGTGGCTCAAGAAGAGTAAAAGACAGAAATGGCAAGAAAGTTAAACCTATCCCACTAGAGGTTTGTCATGCAGGGGACAGAGTGTTGGGTTTAGGCTTGAGCTTTGGAGTTGGAAAGAATTGAGTTCACACCTAGGCTGGGGACCTTGGACAAGTCCCTTGAGTTCTCTGAACCTCAATAGCCCCTTCTGTAAAACGAAGATAATAAAGCTGTTGTGAATGCACCTTGAAACTGCAAGACACATGTCTAAGCACCAGGTAGGCACCCAATAAATAGCAGTAGTGCTATTCTTTTTATTAATGTCTTTCTAGTTATTCATGCTAATGATACAGTGGGACAGGCAGAACTGGGTCTTCAAGACTTCAGGTGCCAGGCTGAGGAGCTTGGACTTGCACTTGAGAGCACTAGGGAGTGATGGGAGGTGTGTGAGCAGGGGAGAGACAGAAAAATGTCCCTTTGGTGCTGGGGTGAATGACTAGGAATTCAAGATTGGGAGACCAAGGAGGACACTTTGACAGGTACCCAGGTGAGTGTCTAGACCTGGGTGGTGGCAATCGGGATGATGGGAGTGAGAAGAAATAAGTAGGCTGGGCGCTGTGGCTCATGCCTGTAATCCCAGCACTTTGGGAGGCCAAAGCAGGCAGATCACGAGGTCAGGAGTTCGAGCCCAGGCTGGCTGACATGATGAAACTCTGTCTCTACTAAAAATACAAAAATTAGCCAGGCGTGGTGGTGCGTTATCTGTAATCCCAGCTACTCGGGAGGCCGAAGCAGGAGAATTGTTTCAACCCGGGAGGTGGAGGTTGCAGTGAGCCGAGATCATGCTAATGTACTCCAGCCTGGGCAACAAGAGCAAAACTGTCTCAAAAAAAGAAAAAAAAAAATTATCCAGGCATGGTGGCAGGCGCCTATAATCACTGCTGCCTAGGAGGCTGAGGCAGGAGAATCACGTGAACCCGGGAGGTGGAGGTTGCAGTGAGCCGAGATCACGCCACTGCACTCCAGCCTAGGTGATAGAGTGAGGCTCCGTCTCAAAACAAAAATAATAATAATAAATAAATACATATATAAAAAAGTAGTTAAGTAGTTCAGGATGAGTATTGGGTATAGGGCTTGAATGGTAACTCCATGACCCAGGTCGGAAGTAGCAGTTAAGAGGGGTTGGGGTCGGGGTATCAATGTCAGTTTTCACTTTCAGTTTTTTCATTGTGTCTTTCTGAAATATTCTTACTGGTCCTTGGAGACACTGCCCAAAGATCCCTCCTCTGAAAATCGCCCTGGAACACGTGTGGTTTGCAATTTCCTGCAAAGCTGCTGCTCATGATGTTATCCTACAAACATCCAAATCCCAGCATATGAGTTTCTCCAGGGCAGTCTCTGACTGGTTCCATTGTAGGATCTGTCCACGCCCTGCATATGCCTGGTACCAAAAAAGGAAACTGGGTCTGCAGGACATTGCTGCAGTTCAGGCGTTGGCCGCGTGGGAGCAGAAGTGCAAAGTCAAAGCGTCTGAAAAAAGCGCTCAGGTTGTGGGACCAGCAGAGCATCACCGAGGACGTCCCTGGTCGAGAACTACGTCTTTTTATCCATTTTAAAGGGGTGTGAGGCACTAGGATCCAGTTTGGTCCACCTAACCCACCCACCCAGCGACCCACACCCTGCAGCCCGTAGTTGAAGGATAATTACGCAAAACCTAAATCAGATCAGTCTTTCCTCTGCTCAGAACCTCTTTTTTTTTTTTTTTTTTTTTGAGATGGAGTCTCGCTCTGCTGCCCAGGCTGAAGTGCAGTGGGGCAATCTTAGCTCACCGCAAGCTTCACTTCCTAGGTTCAAGTGATACTTCTGCCTCAGCCTCCTAAGTAGCTGCCACCACGCCCAGCCTTGTCACTTTTTTTTTGAGACCAAGTCTTACTCTGTCACTCAGGCTGGACTGCAATGGAGCCATCTCAGCTCACTGCAACCCCTGCCTCTCAGGTTCAAGAGATTCTACTGCCTCAGCCTCCCGAGTAGCTGGAATTACAGGCGTCCACCACTATGCCTGGCTAATTTTTGTATTTTTAGTAGAGATGGGGTTTCACCATAATGGCCAGGCTGGTCTCAAACTCCTCACCTCAGGTGATCTGTTCGCCTTGGCCTCCCAAAGTGGTGAGATTACAAGCATGAGCCACCGCCACCACGCCTGGCTCTTTCTCATTTTCAAATGACTGCTCTTTCAGGAATGACCACCAATGGGGCCCCAACATGCACAAGATAAAATCTCACCACCAGCCCCCACCACCAGACCTACAGGACAAGGCCAACACCTAGCATCAGTCCCAGCTTCATTCTACATAGAAAGGCAAACTGAAAACTCCTAGCCCCAGACCATTTTAAGGAGGACCCAAATCCGATACTCCTGCTCCTAAATGCCAAAGACATAGAAACTGGGCCAAGCGCGGTGGC
Source organism: Papio anubis (assembly GCF_008728515.1). NCBI lineage: Eukaryota > Metazoa > Chordata > Mammalia > Primates > Cercopithecidae > Papio > Papio anubis. Next base: position 39,484,021 of record NC_044995.1, on the reverse strand, counting down.
TCAAGCCTGTAATCCCAGCACTTTGGGAGGCTGAGATGGGCGGATCATGAGGTCAGGAGATCGAGACCGTCCTGGCTAACACGATGAGACCCCGTCTCTGCTAAAAAATACAAAAAACTAGCCAGGCGAGGTGGCGGGCGCCTGTAGTCCCAGCTACTCGGGAGGCTGAGGCAGGAGAATGGCATAAACCCGGGAGGCGGAGCTTGCCGTGAGCTGAGATCCAGCCACTGCACTCCAGCCTGGGCGACAGAGCGAGTCTCCGTCTCAAAAAAAAAAAAAAAAAAAAAAAGACATAGAAACTGCCATCTTTGGTTGGCTAAATCTGGAACAGAAGTTTGTTCAGCCTCAACAATGGAACACAGAGCAGCAATTAGCAGCAGCTCAAAGGAGCATGCTGGCCACCAGATAGCAGAGCAGGTTAGCACCTGAGAGAAAGGGAAGGCCGAAACATTGCGTGGTGACCAACATCTAGACATCCTGCTGACAGTGCCAGCTGTTATGGTTGCCTGAAAAGGTGTGCTTTGGATGTTGACACTGACGGCTATGTGGTGCACATACACACCAAGAATATGAAAAGGCTTATTACAAAAATGAGGTCTCAGGGAGAACAATGCAGGGCTCTCAAGCAAATGTGACATGGTGTGAGAGCAAGGAAGATGGCATTCCTGTCCCTTATGAGTACTGATGCAAAAATCTTGAAATAAATGTCAGCGAAGCATATAAAGCAATATATTCAAAGCATTATGCAATATAACCAAGTGAGATTTATCCCTGGAATGTAAGGATGGTTCATCATATGGAAACTGATCAGTGGAATACACCACATTAGGAAATGATGGAAAAATGACAGTCTTGATCGATGCAAAAAAGCATCTGACATATACCCATTTATGATTAAAAACCCACAATAAGCTAGGAATAGAATTTACTCAGCTTGCTACAAAGCATATATGAAAAACTCAACAAAATCTTTGATGGTGAAAAACCATATTTTTAATATCTAACATCAGAAACAAGGATGTTTGCTCTCACCAGCTCCATTCAATGTTAAGGGGGGGTGTTCCCAGGGAAATCAAGCAAGAAAATACAAGCATTCCAGCCGGGCCTGGTGGCTCAAGCCTGTAATCCCAGCATTTTGGGAGGCCAAGGTGGGCGGATCACAAGGTCAGGAGATTGAGACCATCCTGGCCAACATGGTGAAACCTCATCTCTACTAAAAATAAAAAAACTAGCTGAGTGTAGTGGCACACACCTGTAATCCCAGCTACTCAGGAGGCTGAAACAGGAGAATTGCTTGAACCTGGGAGGTGGAGATTGCAGTGAGCTGAGATCATGCCACTGCAGTCCAGCGTGGTGACAGAGTGAGACTCCGTCTCAAAAAACTAACCAACAAACAACCCCCCCTCCAAAAAAAACCCAGCCAGGTGCAGTGGCTCATGCCTGTAATCCCAGCACTTTGGGAGACCACGGCGGGTGGATCACAAGTTCAGGAGATTGAGACCATCCTGGCCAATATGGTGAAACCCCATCTCTACTAAAAATACAAAAAAATTTAGCTGGGTGTATTGGCACACAGTTATAGTCCCAGCTACTCAGAAGGCTGAGGCAGGAGAATCGCTTGAACCCGAGAAGTGGAGGTTGCAGTGAGCCGAGATCACGCCACTGCACTCCAGCCTGGCAACAGATTCCATCTCAAAAAAGAAAAAAAAAAAGCATTCCATATTTGAAAATATATATATACACACAGCCCTCTAGACAAATATACAAAAACCACACACTTTGTCACTGTACATACAGGTGGACAAACACAAACTCACAAACCCACAGATGTAACAGCCCAGATACTAAAAGATGCTCCTAGACAGAAGGACCCCAGGTGTTCTGATCTCTTCTCCAGGTTTCTCTGGCTCCTCAGGAATAACCACCACAGTGCCATATACATTCTTGCTTGCTTTCTTGTCTTCCAGAATGTCAGGATCAAGGGGACAGAGATATTAGCACAGCTTTGTTAACTATACCTATTAGAGAGTGTTACACAGAGGAAAATATTTACTGAATATTAGGACTCACACAGACACATACACAAATGGATTTTACACAAACGTCATCACAGACCCACATATACTTGTCCTTCAAAAAGTGAATGTTCTCACTCCCATTCCATGTAGCAGAGATACCCCTTAGCTCCCCAACACCTATCACAAAAGATGACTCCTTGAGCCCATTCTGACAGTGAAGGAATCTCAAACTTTCCGACCTCCCACAGTACAATAATGTCTCTACAAAAGCAGAACATGGCAGCCCAAGAATGCGAAAATAAGGACCTGAAATGGGTTGAGTAATAATGTTCCAACCCCTCAAACTACCATAAATGTTCCTGGTGAGAGAAGCAAAGGTGTGTATCTCCTGGTTCAGCCACCAGGTCCTCCACTGCATCTCCACGGTAGCCATCACTTCCACTGAGGCCTCAGCTGCCAGCAAACCTTGCTCCAGTCAGCCTCTGGACGCTAGTATCTTCACCGTGGTGTTGGATGCTGCCACCTGACCCATCCCTGCTGTTGGAGGAGGGTGGAGGCCAGAGGCCTAGAGAGTTCCGACTACAGGTCTCCAAGCGACAGAAAGATCACTTCTGGGACCCAGAGAGACTGTAAGTTGTTGTGAGGGTAGATGGTGACCTGGTTTCCCTCAATGCTGCCACCTCCCTTCTAGAACACACTGACTTGCTCTCTAAGAAAAGGGTGGACTGACCCCAACAAAGGACAGACCCGACACCTATCATGCCTGTGCAATTCAGAAAAGGGAGAATTCGGTGGCTCCAGCAAGCAGTTTATTGGGAGTTGAGTTCACCTTGCCATATGATGTGAAGCAAGGTAGTTCCATGGCTTGTAAACCCTGACGCCAGCGCCTGCCATACACAACAGAGCTGGAGCTCTGCAACGTGCGTCCTTTTCCAAAAACAGCCAGGTGCTACTCTTAGTAGGAGGCTAGGAAACCAGTCCTGGAGCAGGATGCACGTGACATGCACTGACGTGAGAAGGCCGGAGCACCATCCGTGCATATGCTGCGGAATATCTCAGGATAGAACGTGCCAGAAAATGGGGAAAGCAAGTTAGGGGAGGTAAGCATTTTGAGTGTCCTACAGCTAAGACATGGCAGAGTGTGTCTCTGTGACTCCACTAGCAGTTTTGAGATTATTCTGACTGTGGTGGTTGGTACAGGGCTGGTAACTGCAGGAGAGTGCATGCTGTGTGGTCAAGGGGCACATGTCCCATGACACAGGTTCTGCTTCTTCAGCCCTCTCACCTCAGAGCCACCTGGGGTTGCCACAGAGAAATTTACATGTGAATTTCTAAACATGTTTCCCAGTAAGTATCCAAAGTGTAGGTTTGAGATGGGAAATGGAGCTGGAGATGACCTCAAAACAGCCCTGGAATAATGCGATGCTGACAATGTCTGTGAATTAGGATGTCCATAGGCATATCCCACTTGAGGAGAACTGTAAGGTTAGAAGCACAGCACTCCTACAGTCTGACCCGAGGATACTGATGGAAACTTAAAGGCAGATTCTGGGAGTCTTCTCACTTCTATCCAGTCATGTGTGTGAGCTGAGGGCAGCCACTGCCCTAGAGGGTGTTTCCTAACTTCTGACTGGATGCCACAAAAGGCCTGCTGGGACCCAAGTCCTTCTTCCCCATTCCTTTAATTCTTCCTACGAAGAATCTCGACAATGGCTGCACGTGTAATTGAAGATGTTCCCATATTGCTTACATTAAAGAAGGCTGCTCTGCAGCGTGGGTGGTTTCATGGTTTTAAAATGAACTGGGGGCCAGGTGCGGTGGCTCATGCCTGTAATCCCAGCACTTTGGGAGGCCAAGGTGGGTGGATTACCTGAGGTCAGGAGTTCAAGACCAGCCTGGCCAACACGGTAAAATCCCATCTCTACTAAAAGTATAAAAATTCGTTGGGCGTGGTGGCATGTGCCTGTAATCCCAGCTACTGGGGGGGGGGTCTGAGGCAGGAAGAGTGTTTTGACTTGGGAGGCAGAGGTTGCAGTGAGCTGAAATCATGCCACTGCACTCCAGCCTGGGCAACAGAGTGAGACTCCATCTCAAAAGAAAAAAAAAAAAAGTAAAATGAACTGGGGCTGGGCGTGGTGGCTCACACCTGTAATCCCAACACTTTGGGAGGCCAAGGTGGATGGATCATTTGAGGTCAAGAGTTTAAGATCAGCCTGGTCAACATGGTGAAACACTGTCTCTACTAAAAATATAAAAATTAGCTGGGCATGGTGGTGGGCACCTGTAATCCCAGCTACTTGGAAGGCTGAGGCAGAAGAATTGCTTGAACCCAAGAGGCAAAGGTTGCAGTGAGCCAGGATCACACCACTGCACTCCAGCCTGGGGTGACAGAGTGAGACTCCATCTCAAAAAACAGACAAAAAAAGGCTGGGAGCTGTGGCTCACACCTATAATCACAGCACTTTGGGAGGCCAAGGCGGGCAGATCACCTGAAGTTGGGGGTTCGAAACCAGCCTGACCAACATGGAGAAACCCCACCTCTACTAAAATCACAAAATTAGACAGGCGTGGTGGCGCATGCCTGTAATCCCAGCTTCTCAGGAGGCTGAGGCAGGAGAATCACTTGAACCCGGGGACAGAGGTTGCAGTGAGCTGAGATCACGCCACTGCACTCCAGCCTGGGCAACAAGAGCAAAACTCCATCTCAAAAAAAAAAAAAAAAACCACAAAAGATGGGATGGATAAAGAATTCTCCTTACAGTTTCTCTCAGTATATATTCTCAGGTGTCTTTAAAAGATTCTGTGAAGTGAAGGCTTTCCCACACTCCTTACATTCATATGGTTTCTGTCCATGGAGTCCATTCGCATATTTGCAATCCTACAGGAGAGTGGAAGTGCCTCCCATATTTGTCAAATATTTAATTGCCGCATGAGTCATGTCTTCAAAGTGAATTAGGACAACTGAAGGCTTAATCACACCATTTACATTCCTTGAATTTCTCTCCAGCATAAGTACTCTCATATATCCAAAAGGAACTAATACAGCTGACAGCATTGCCACACTGTTTACTTTCTTAGGGCTTCTGTCTAGTATGAGTCCTTTCGTGCACGTGCAGAGACTTTGAGTAACTGAAGGCTTTACCACATTGTCTACATTGAAAGGGTCTTTCTCCAGTATGAATTCTTTTGTGTACTTTCAGGGAATTTAAACAAGTGAAAGCTTTGCCACACTGCTTACACTCACATGGTTTCACTCCAGTGTGACTTCTTTCGTGCCTTCGAAGGTGACTGAAGTAAATGAAGACCCGACCACACTGTTTGCATTCATAGGGTTTCTCTCTAGTATGGGTTCTTTCATGGATTCGAAAGTGAGTGGAATAAAGAAAGGCTTTACCACATTCTTTACATTCGTAAGTTTTCTCGCCAGTGTGAACTCTTTCGTGCAATTGAAGGTAACTTGAAGAATTGAAGGCTTTACCACATTGTTTACACTCATAGGGTTTTTCTCCAAAATGAGTTCTTTCGTGCACTTGACAGGAACTAGACGACTTGAAGGCTTCCCCACATTTCTTACATGTATAAGGTTGAACTCCGGTGTGGGTTTTCACGTGTTTTCGAAGGCTTGAGTGAGAAAAGAAGGCTCTCCCACATTCCCTACATACAAAAGGTTTCTCTCCAGTATGAGTTTTCTCATGACTCCGTAAGTACGTGGGACAACTGAAGGCTTTCCCACACTGCTTACATTCATAAGGTTTCTCTCCGGTGTGAGTCCTTTCGTGGGTTAGAAAAGGCTGGTAATAGATAAAGGCTTTTCCACACTGTTTACATTTGTAGGGTTTCTCTCCAGTGTGATTTTTTTCATGGCGCCGAAGAGCAGTAAGATATCTGAACGCCTTCCCACATTCCTTACATTCATAGGGTGTCTCTCCAGTATGAATTCTTATATGGTTTCGAAAGGAAAAGAGAAATGCGAAGGCCTTGCCACATTCTTTACATTCGTATGGTTTCTCTCCAGTATGAATTCTTTCATGGGTTCGGATACTGGAGCTGCGAGTGAAGGTTTTCCCACATTCTTTACATTTATGTGGCTTCTCTCCATATTCGTGATACTCATTTGGTTTCTGTTCCGTGTGAGACCTCATGTGTCTATTAAGGGAGACTTGATGCATGAAGACTTCCCCACACACACTGCAGTCACATGGTTTTAATCCAGTAGGAGTTTCCAGGTTCGCATGAAGATCAGGAATCGGGCTAGTGCTTTTTCCACACGGACGATCCTCTTTATTTTCACAGAGTGTTTCAACCACAGGACTGCTGTAAAAAATGAGTACCATATTATTAATAGTTTTGTATTAATGATCTTATATGTATTAGCAAGTACCAGAATTACATTTTAAATATTTTCAGAGAAACTCTATGTTATCTTCCCTGTCTAAATTGTTTGAAGGCTAATATACTCAATACTCTAGAACAGGCGGTGAACATAGCTATTATCAAAATAGTCAAGAATTTTTTTTTTTTTTTTGAGACAGAGTCTCGCTCTGTCGCCCAGGCTGGAGTGCAGTGGCGCGATCTTGGCTCACTGCAAGCTCCGCCTCCCAGGTTCACACCATCCTCCTGCCTCACCCTCCCGAGTAGCTGGGACTACAGGCGCCCATCACCACACCCAACTAATTTTTTTGTTTTTTTTTAGTAGAGATGGGGTTTCACCATGTTAGCCAGGCTGGTCTCGATCTCCCGACCTCGTGATCCGCCTGCCTCAGCCTCCCAAAGTGCTGGGATTACAGGCGTGAGCCACTGCACCCGGCCTTTTTTTTTTTTTTAAAAAAAAGATGGAGTTTTGCTCTTGCTGCCCAGGCTGGAGTGCAATGGTGTGATCTCAGCTCACCGTGACCTCCGCCTCCTGGGTTAAAGTGATTCTCCTGCCTCAGCCTCCCAAGTAACTGGGATTACAGGCATGTACTACCACACCCCGCTAATTTTGTACTTTTTTTTTTAAGTAGAGACAGGGTTTCTCCATGTTGGTCAGGCTGGTCTTGAACTCCTGACCTCAGGTGTTCCACCCGCCTCGGCCTCCCAAAGTGCTGGGATTACATGCATGAGACACCATGTCCGGCCAGGATTTTTACATACTGTTTCATACTGATTTCTTTTCACACCCTGAACATCTATGACTTTTTTTTTTTTCTGTACAAACAGGTTTTCTCTATGTTGACCAGGCTGATGTTGAACTCCTGGCATCAAGCAATTCTCCAGCCTTCACCTCCCAAAGGCTGGGATTAGAGGTATTAGGTACCTTGCCCAGCCCATGACAGTTTCAATGAAACGTCTTCAGTAAAAATTTTCTAAGAACGAACAAACTTGAAACTGTGCTTATTGTTTTGTTTGCTTGGCTTTTGAAATTTATGAAACAGTAAGATTTTCTCAGGGGCTAATTACTCATGAATGCAACTCACCTTGGTTTTCTTCCTTGGTTTTTGGGGTCGTCTTCAACATCTTGGTCTTTCCATTTTTCCCCTAAAATACAAGCCCAGAGAACCCACTATAAATTATTAGAAATTAAAGAAAATTATAACACTGTAAGATCCATGATTAGCTATGACCGTGTCTGGTTTACTTACTAAAGTATTCTCTACCCACATTTTTTTTTTCTTTTGAGACAGAGTCTTGCTCTGTTGCCCAGGCTGGAGTGCAATGGTGCAGTCTCAGCTCACTGCAACCTCTGCCTCCCGGGTTCAAGCAATTCTCTTGCCTCAACCTGCTGAGTAGCCAGAATTACAGGCACCTGCCACCACGCCTGGCTAATATTTTATACTTTTAGTAGAGACGGGGTTTCACCATGTTGGTCAGGCTGGTCTCAGACTCCTGACCTCATAATCTGCCCCCCTTGGCCTCCCAAAGAGCTGGGATTACAGGTGCGAGCCACCGTGCCCAGCCCTTTCCCACATTTTAAATCTTGGAACACAGTTGTTGTGCAAGAAATACTTGTTCTCTCCTTAATTAAGTAGAGAAATTATGTCACCCTTACCTATGCAGGCCAGGTTCTTGAAGGTTGCCCGCATCACATCTCTGTAGATATTCCTCTGGCCAGGATCCAGCAAAGCCCACTCCTCCAGGGTGAAGTTCACAGCCACATCCTCAAGGGAGATGGAGTCCTAAAACATCCCCCATGTGTGTATAGGAGGAGGGGTGAGATTGGCAGTAGTGAGGATCCATTCTCAGAATTCCTGAGAAATTCCATATAATCCTGTAGTCTCGGTTTGGTGGTATGACTTTGTTGTCAGAACTCTCCACACTCAGTTCCTCATAAATTTAACACTATCATGAACATACAAAAATTATTATTATTTTTTGAGACGGAGTCTCGCTCTGTCGCCCGGGCTGGAGTGCAGTGGCTGGATCTCAGCTCACTGCAAGCTCCGCCTCCCGGGTTTACGCCATGATCTCCTGCCTCAGCCTCCCGAGTAGCTGGGACTACACGCGCCTGCCACCTCGCCCGGCTAGTTTTTTGTATTTTTTAGTAGAGACGGGGTTTCACCGTGTTAGCCAGGATGGTCTCGATCTCCTGACCTCGTGATCTGCCCATCTTGGCCTCCCAAAGGGCTGGGGTTACCGGCTTGAGCCCCCGGGCCGGTTCATATTCTTTTTTTTTTTTTTTTTTTTGAGATGGAGTCTCGCTGTGTAGCTTAGGCTGGAGTGCAGTGGAGCAATCTCACTGCAACCTCTGCCTCTAGGTTCAAGTGATTATCCTGTCCCAGCCTCCCAAGTAGCTGGGACTACAGGTGCATGCCATCACGCCCGGCTAATTTTTTGTATTTTTAGTAGAGATGGGGTTTCACCATGTTAGCCAGGATGGTCTTGATCTCCTGACCTCTTGATTCGCCCCCTCGGCCTCCCAAAGTGCTGGGATTACAGAAGTATTAATTTCAACGTGTTTGTAATATTTATCCTACGTTCAGTTTTTCCTTTCTGTCTCATTTCATGGGTCTAGGACGTTATTGGAAAGAAAGCACGGCAACTGGGACCTCTATAAAACCCCTGTACTCATGAAAGGGTTTATTACTCACATGCTTGAGATCTCAGGCAAAGCTGTGTAGGCTCTCAAGCACGTGTGAAATGGCTTCAGAGAGCAAGAAAAGGAGCCTGGCTGGGGATTTTTACTGACATTAGGGAGTGGGCTACTGTGAGTTCAAGCATACAAGTGGAGGCTGATGTGAACTGACTCTGTCACCAGCACCAAATGAGGGTGACCCAGGCGTTCTTCCTACCACATCTATATGTGGGGTACACAGTGGAAACTGAGGAATGAGGTTTTAAAGCTGTGAGCAGTCAAAGGCCGGGCGGGACGGCTCACGCCTGTAATCCCGGTACTTTGGGAGGCAGAGGCGGGCGGATCACTTGAGGTCAGGAGTCCAAACACTAAACCTCCAGCCCTTTTTCTCTCCCCCCGACTTTGGGGGCTAGGGCTAAAGGACGATCAAGACTGGGTGTCTTTCTGGACATCAATCCCCACCCTGAAGTTAGGTAGGCGTTCCAGTAGTCATTTATTTACAACAAAAGAGGCTCCTATTACCCTTATCACTCATGAAATTCCAAGAGATTTAGGAACTCTGTACTAGGAACCACACACAAAAGACCAAATGTCTTTCTTATCACAGCACGGAACATCATGGCTCAGGGGCACAGGCTCACCAGAAGACAGATGATTCACAGGATTATATCATGTTTCCACTCCAGTCACTGGTAACAGTGTGTCATTAGAGTTTTGTTTTTAGTTTGAGACCTAGTCTCACTCTGTCACCCAGGCTGGAGTGCAGTGGCCTAATCTTGGCTCACTGCAACGTCTGCTTTCGGCATTCAAACAGTTCTCCTGCCTCAGCCAACCGAGTAGCTGGGATTACAGGCATGTGCAACCACACCCAGCTAATTTTTGTATTTTTTGGAGACATGGTGTTCCTTCATGTTGGCCAGGCTGGTCTCGAACTCCTATCTCAAGTAATCTGCCTGCCTTGGCCTCCCAAAGTGCTAGGATTACAGGAATGAGTCACCACTCCTGGCCTGGGTATTTATTTTAAAACAGTAGACCAGGCCGGGTGTGGTGGCTCACGCCTGTAATCCCAGCACTTTGGGAGGCGGGAGGCAGGCAGATCACTTGAGGTCAGGAGTTTGAGACCAGCCTAGCCAACACAGCAAAACTCCATCTCTACTAAAAATACACAAATTCACCGGGTGTGGTGGGCACCTGTAATCCCAGCTACTTGGGAAGCTGAGGGAGGAGAATCACTTAAACCCGGGAGGCAGAGGTTGCAATGAGCCAATATTGCGTCCCTGAACTCCAGTCTAGGTGACAGAGCAAGACTCCATCTCAAAAAATAAAATAAAATTTAAAATAAAACAGTAGAATACAATGAAACAATATTTTACTATTTCTTTCTGCATGTTTCACAATTAAATATCTAGAGAACCCCAAAAATGACAGAACACAGAAAACCAGGGACAACAACAACAAAGGCAATTTTATCTATTGACACCTACAGCTACTGAAAATAGTAAACACAGCCTCAAATCAACAGGATAAACCTAAACCCTCACATTTAAAGCCTGTTTACCTCAGTTCCTTTTCAACACCATGCCCAGATTTCAACAGACATTACAAGATCTATTAAAAGACTTAGACGGTTTGAAGAGACAGTGCAGGCACCAGAACCAGACTGAGATATAAGAGATGCTGGAATTATCAGACCAGAAATTTCTTTCTTTTCTTTTTCATTTTTCCTTTTTTTACTCTGTTGCCTAGGCTGGATTGCAGTGACACAGTCTCAGCTCACTGATACTGTCATAGTGGATAAAAGAGAGTACCTGGCCAGGTGTGGCTCGTGCCCGTAATCCCAGCACTTTGGAAGGCCGAGGCAGGAGGACCTCTTGAGGTCAGGAGTTTGAGACCAGCCTGACCAAAATGGAGAAACCCCGTCTCTACTAAAAATACAAAATTAGCCAGGCATGGTGGCACATGCCTGTAATCCCAGCTACTCACGAGGCAGGAGAATCACTTGAACTCGGGAGGCAGAGGTTGCAATGAGGCGAGATCATGCCATTGCTGTCTAGCCTGGGCAACAAGAGTAAAACTCTATCTCAAAAAAAAGAAAAGAAAAACAAAAGAAAAAATAACACCTACTATATGTTGTCTGCAAGAAATCCACTTTTTTTTTTTTTTAACTTTCCGTTGTTTTTTAGAGACAGGGTCATGCTCTGTCACCCAGGCTGGAGCGCAGTTGTGGGATGACAGATAACTGTAACCTCAAACTCCTGGGCTCAAAGGATTCTCTCACCTCAGCCTCTGAGTAGCTGGAACCACAGGTGTGCACTACCATCCCTGGATAATTCTGTTGTTTCTTTTTATAGAGATGGGGTCTCACTATGTTGCCCAGGCTTGTCTCAAACTCCTGGCCTCAAGCAATCATCCTGCCTCAGCCTCCCAAAGTGCTGGGATTGCAGGTGCGAGCCACCATGCCTAGGCCAACAAATCCACTTTAAATATATCACAGATACATTAAAAATAAAGGAATAGAGAAAGATATACTATGCTAACACTAATTATTATTATTATTATTATTATTTTGAGACAGAGTCTCACTCTGTTGCCCAGGCTGGAGTGCAGTGGTGCAATCTTAGCTGCAACCTCCACCTCCCGGGTTCAAGTGATTCTCCTGCCTCAGTCCCCTGTGTATCTGGGATTACAGGCATGCACCACCACGCCCGGCTAATTTTTTTTTTCTTTTTGAGACGAGGTTTCACTCTTGTCGCCCAGGCTGGAGTGCAATGGCGCAATCTCAGCTCACTACAATCTCCACCTTGCAGGTTCAAGCGATTCTCCTGCCTCAGCCTCCTGAGTAGCTGGGATTGCAGGTGCCTGCCACCATACCCAGCTAATTTTTTGTATTTTTAGTAGAGACAGGGTTTCACCATGTTGGCCAGGCTGGTCTCAAACTCCTGACTTCAGGCGATCCGCCTGCCTCGGCCCCCCAAAGTGCTGGGATTCAAGCATGAGCCACCGTGCCTGGCCAATTTTTGCATTTTTAGTAGAGATGGGGTGTCACCATGTTGGTTAGGCTGGTCTTAAACTCCTGACCTCGTGATGTGCTCGCCTTGGCCTCCCAAAGTGCTGGGATTACAAACGTGAATCACCACACCTGGTCAACACTAATTTTTAAAAAGCTGGCATAGCCTTATTAATTTCAGAAAAAGCTGACTTCATAGCATGAAAATATCAGTGATAGAAGGGCATTACATACTGACGAAGGGATCAATTCACCAAGAAGACAAGGCAACCCTTACTGTGTATGTACATAAACCACAGAGTGGCAAAATACATGAGGGGAAAACTAATGCAACTGCAGGAAGAAACACAGGAACGCACTGGTACAGCTGTATACTTCAACAACCCCCATCGTTAATTTAGAGATCCAGCAGGCAGAAATCAGGAAGGACATAACTAAATTGAACAGCACCAGCAAAACAACTGGACTTAATTGAAAACCAGAATAATTCATTCAGTAACAGCAGGATATACATTCTTCTCAAGTTCACATGGAATATTCACCAAGATACCTCACATTCTGGTAAATAAAATACTTCCTAGCAAATTTAAAAGACTAGAGAATACAGGCCCAGCGCGGTGGCTCACGCCTGTAATCCCAGCACTTTGGGAGGCCGAGGTAGGCGGATCATGACGTCAGGAGATCGAGACCATCCTGGCTAGCACGGTGAAACCCTGTCTGTACTAAAAATACAAAAAACTAGCTGGACGTGGTGGCGGGCGCCTGTTGTCCCAGCTACTTGGGAGGCTGAGGCAGGAGAATGGCGTGAACCCGGGAGTCGGAGCCTTGCAGTGAGATGAGATTGCACCACTGCACTCCAGCCTGGGTGACAGAGTAAGACTCCGTCCCCAAAAAAAGAAAAAAAAAAAAAAAAAAAGAGAATGTTCTCAGATTCAGAATTACTAACAGAAAGATAGCTTGAAAACCCACAAATATTTGGAGATTAAATACTGAACTTCTAAACAATGCATGGATAAGTCTCAAGAGATATTAAAAATTATTTTGAATTAAATAAAAATAGAACGTATCAAAACATGTAGAATGCAGCAAAAGGAGTGCCTGGCTGCAATTTATACTATTAAACACATATACCACCAAAGAATGATCTGTAATCAATAATCTCAGTATCTAACTTAAAAAACTAAAAACAGGCCAGGCATGGTGGCTCACACCTATAATCCCAGCGCTTTGGGAGGCTAAGTCAGGCAGATCACCTGAGGTCAGGACTTTGAGACCAGGCTGGCCAACATGGGGAAACCTCATCTCTACAAATACAAATAACAAAAATACCCTCTAATGTACTCTAAAATACAAAAATTAGCCAGGCGTGGTGGTGCATGCCTATAGTCCAGCTACTTGGGAGGCTGAGGTAGGAGAAATCGCTTGAACCTGAGAGGCTGATGTTGCAGTGAGCCGAGATCACGCCACTGCACTCCAGCCTGAGTGACAGAGCGAGACTCCATCCCCACCACCCCCCAAAAACCAGTCCTGCTCTGGGAAAGACCATGTTAAGAAAATGAAAAGACAAGCTACAGACAGAGAGAAATTCTTTGCAAAACATCTATCTGATAAAGGACTGGTATTGAAACTACTAAAAGAACTATAAAACTCAGTAACAAGAAGACAATCCAATTAAAAATGGGCAAAAGATATGAACATATACATCACCAAAGAAGAATTAGAGATGGTAAACAAGTACATGAAAACATGCTCAATATCACATGGCATTAGGGAGTCAATAAAACTAAGATAAATAAAACTGAGTAAGGTATTACCATACTCACTAAATGGCTAAATTTTAAAACACTGAAAACACCAAATGATGGTGAAGATGGAGAACAATAGGCATCATCATTATTTGCTGTTGGCAATGGAAAATGGTACTCCCACTTTGAAAAGCAGACAGTTAAAAAACAAAACACACTCTTAAATTGTAATCTAGTCATCATGCTCCTAGGTATTTACTCAAATGAGTTGAAAACTTATGTTCATGCCAAAACCTGCACATGAAGGCTTATTCCTTCATTCAAAACCTTGCAACCCTTAGAGTGGACCAAGGTATCTCTCAACAGACATATGGATAAACCATCTGGTTCACCCATAGAACGATAAAAAGAAGTCAGGTATCGGCTGGGCGTGGTGGCTCACGCCTGTAATCCCAGCACTTTGGGAGGCCAAGGAGCGTGGATCATGAGGTCAGGAGATCTCGACTATCCTGGCCAACATGGTGAAACCCCGTTTCTACTGAAAATACAAAAATTAGCTGAGTGTGGTGGCACTTGCCTGTAATCTCAGCTATTCAGGAGGCTGAGGCAGGAGAATCAGGTATCAAACCATGAAATGACATGGAGGCTAGGTATGGTGGCTCCCACCTGTAGTACCAGCTACTCAGGGCACTGAGGCAGGAGGATCACTTGAGTCCGGGAGTTCAAGACCAGCATGGGTGATGTGACAAGACCCTATCTCAACTAAAAAAAAAAGACATGGAGGAACCTTGACTTGAAAATAAGTGAAAGAAGCCAATCTAAATGGTTATATACTATGTAGTTTCAAAGATGACATTCAGGAAAAGACAAAATTATGACAGAGTAAAAAAAAAGGCTTTTGATTGTCAAGAATTTGGAAAGAGGGAGGGATTAATGAATAGGGGAAGCACAGGGGATATTTAGGTGAGGGAAAGCATCCTACATGATGCAGGTATGATGAATAGCAGTTATTATACATTTGCCAAAACCCATAGATTGTATAACAGAGTCAGCTCTAATGTAAACTGTGGACTTCGAGGCATCAATATTGGTACATCAATTATAACAGATGTATTAAAGTAATACAAAATATAAAAAGGATAAACTATGTGGAGGCAGAGGGATCAAGTGGGAACACTATACTTTCTCATAAATTTTTCTTTAAGTCTGAAATAGCTCTACAGAAATAAAGTCTATTAGAAAAATAAAAATGATGAAGACAGGCTAACGACAGTTCACCCCTAACTGGTTGATGAATGAAACATACAACCTTTCACTCAATTCATGAATTTTATTTTAGTAAGCCTTTATGGTGCTTTCTGAGCCAGAGACTGGTAAAGGCGATGGAAGTTCCATAGAATGCCTTGTTCAAAAGCCCATCACTCTCTATTTTGAGAAGTGAAATAGGCCGGGCGCGGTGGCTCAAGCCTGTAATCCCAGCACTTTGGGAGGCCGAGGCGGGCGGATCACGAGGTCAGGAGATCGAGACCATCCTGGCTAACATGGTGAAACCCCGTCTCTACTAAAAATACAAAAAACTAGCCGGGCGTGGTGGCGGGCGCCTGTAGTCCCAGCTACTCGGAGGCTGAGGCAGGAGAATGGCCTGAACCTGGGAGGCGGAGCTTGCAGTGAGCCGAGATCGCGCCACTGCACTCCAGCCTGGGTGACACAGCACGAGACTCCGTCTCAAAAAAAAAAAAAAAAGAGAAGTGAAATAAGAGCTTTGATTAATATCAGTAGTGTCTGGAACTCTCGCAGGAGTATAAGAGTGTCCAGGCAGAGTCTTGGATTGTGGGATTACCCTACGAAGAGGTGTATATTATCTTGACTTACATGGCTAGCTGTGAGGTAAAAAAAGATTCCCAGAGTTTTGTGGGTTTTCTTTTTCTTTTTTCCTTTGAGATGAAGTCTCGCTCTGTTGCCCAGGCTAGAGTGCAGCGGCACAATCTCGGCTCACTGAAACCTCCGCCTCCCTGGTTCAAGCAATTCTCCTGCCTCAGCCTCCTAAGTAGCTGGGATTACAGCACGAGTCACCACGCCTCACTAATTTTTTTGTATTTTTAGTAGAGATGGGGTTTCACCATGTTGGCCAGGCTGGTTTCGAACTCCTGACCTCAAGTGATCCACCCGCCTTAGCCTCCCAAAGTGCTGGGATTACAGGCGTGAGCCACTGCACCTAGCCTAATATTCCCAGAGTTCTTTTACTATAAAGGTGCAACTCTTAGACAATCACTCAAGTGTGTAAACATGCACAGATGGGATTTATTGTTGGCCAGTGCTAAGATGACTACCTGATGGGCTGCCCCTTGAGTCCAGTCCTTTATCAGGTCCATTTCAATTAAGGGATAAAAAGCAGCAGCTCTTTACCGAGAGCTCCACCGTGTACAAATGTGGCCATGTCACCCATAAAGTCTACACACTCCCCACTGCTGTTCACTCAGTAGCAAAGGATCTAGGAGAAGGTAGACCTCCTCCAGCACCATGACATCTGGCAAGGAAGTAAGAAAAGAAGTCACCCCTCCACCCCAACTCCTACAGAGAGGATATGCTGAAGGCTAACATTTGGCTCTGTAATTTTGAAAGGAGGTCTGTGTAGGTTGCTGTTTCCAGGACCCATGGCAAAATGAGCAGTTGAGTAGACTCACATGTTCAGGACCTGGGAGAGCCTCAATGTTCAGGAGAACCTGGTACATGGTGGTCACTGCAGCTCTAATGGCATATAGTGTGGGGCCAAGGGCTGTTTCTTGCATGAGAGCCCTATGGACAACTTATGGTCATCATGGATAATTACAAGAGGCATAAGAGGAGGTTTCTAAAGCCACTATAGTGGCCAGGAATAGTGGCTCATGCCTGTAATCCCAGCACTTTGGGAGGCCATGGCAGGCAGATCACCAGAGGTCAGGAGTTCGAGACCAGCCTGGCCAACATGGCAAAATCCCGTCTCTACTAAAAATACAGAAATTAGCTGGGTGTGGTGGTGCACACCTGTAATTCCAGCTACTCTGGAGGCTGAGGTAGGAGAATCGCTAGAACCAGGGAGGTGGAGGTTGCAGAGAGATGACATCATGCTACTGCACTCCGACCTGGGAGACAGAGCAAGACTCCACTCAAAGAAAACAAAAACAAAAACAAAACAAAAACAAAAACAAAAGCCTCTATAGTGCTCTGGAGGCACTAACAGGAGTGTGGTAGCAGCAATGACCAGGCAATGATGACCAGTTTCCAAGTCACAGCATAAATAGGCTTAAGAAAAATTTATAAAGGACTGTGTTACCTCCTGAACATCAAAAAAGCCCAAATGATGTTGTGGGTGGTGAGAGGAACAACAGCTCTGTTGATGGTGTCAGG
Source organism: Papio anubis (assembly GCF_008728515.1). NCBI lineage: Eukaryota > Metazoa > Chordata > Mammalia > Primates > Cercopithecidae > Papio > Papio anubis. Next base: position 39,466,813 of record NC_044995.1, on the reverse strand, counting down.
CAGGGAGCAGCCCTCTGATCACCAAATAATTCCTAAGAATTTAACTTAGGTGTCACCCTGAACAAGGGTGGTAGCTGCAGTGAAGATCTTGCCTATAGAGATTGTATACAAAGGCAAGGCCTTTGAGGGTCCCTGAAAGCAACCAGGTGAATTATATCATGTCCCTTCAAAAGTGAAGGGAGAAATAAAAATAAATAAATAAACAACAAAAAGTGAAGGGAGGTCAGCACCGTGGCTCACACCTGTAACCCTAGCACTTTTGGAGGCGGCGGAGAGAGGATCACTTGAGCTTAAGAGTTGAAGACTAGCCTGGGCAACATAGTGAGACCTTGTCTCTAAAAAGTAAAAAATTTACTTATTTATTGATTGATTTATTTACTTACTTAGTAACTTATTGAGACAGAGTCTTGCTCTGTCACCCAGGCTAGAGTGCAGTGGCATGACCTTGGCTCACTGCAGCCTCCGCCTCCTGGGTTCAAGCGATTCTCCTGCCTCAGCCTCCCAAGTAGCTGGGACTACAGGCATGCGCCACCACAACTGACTAATTTTTTGTGTTTTTAGTAGAGACGGGGTTTCACCATTTTGGCCAGGCTGGTCTTGAACTCCTGACCTCAAGTGATCCGCCTGCCTTGGCCTCCCAAAGTGCAGGGATTACAGGCATAAGCCACCACGACTGGCTTCTAAAAAATAAAATAAATTAAAAAGTAAAGATAATCATCAGGTAAGACACTGTTTAAAAGGTACTGATCACGCCAGGTGCGCTGGCTCACTCCTGTAATCCCAACACTTTGGGAGGCCGAGGCAGGCGGATCACAAGGTCAGGAGATTGAGACCACCCTGGCTAACACAGTGAAACCCCGTCTCTACTAAAACTACACAAAATTAGCTGGGCCTGGTGGCGGGCGCCTGTAGTCCCAGCTACTCAGGAGGCTGAGGCAGGAGAATGGCGTGAAACCAGGAGGCGGAGCTTTGCACTGAGCTGAGATGATGCCACTGCACTCCAGCCTGGGTGACAGAGCAAGACTGCGTCTCAAAAAAAAAAAAAAAAAAAAAAGGGACTGAGTATTTACCAATGCTGATTAGATGGAGCCAGTTAGTGCCAGAATGTTGGAGATTGGGTACAGGGGCAGAACCATGTCATCAAGGTAGCAGTAACCCACCATGAGACACCATTTATTCTTTCCAGGTTTAAGAATAGGCCAAATTGGGCTATTAAGAAGCACTGGGAATAATCTCTCTTCACTAAATAGGTCTTATATAATGGGTTTCAATCCTTGAAGACTCTGTATTATTGACATTTGGCCATATTAAGGACTTTAACTGGGGAGTAGAGGGTGGTAAGGTCCCTGGAGTTCTATTTGTTAAGCCAATTTGTAACTGCCAAAGAGTTAATTTAAATTATAGGGTGTAGGCCAGGCATGGTGGCTCACACCTCTAATCCCAGTACTTTGGGAGTCTGAGGCGGGCAGATCACTTGAAGTCAGGAGTTCGAGACCAGCCTGGCCAACAGAGTAAAACCCCATCTCTACTAAAAACTACAAAAAATTGCCAGGTGTGGCAGCAGGTGCCTGTAATCCCAGCTACTCAGGAGACTGATGCTTGAACTCGGTAGGCAGAGGTTGCATTGAGCTGAGATCACACCACTGCACTCCCACCTGGGTGACAGAGTGAGGGTCTGTCTTAGCACTCCCGCCTGGGCAACAGAGCAAGAAGACTCCGTCAATCAATCAATCAGTGTACCTTGCTTACATTTAGTGGGATCCCCAGATATAACTGATTCCTAGGATTGATTAATCCCATGAATGATGGTCAGTTAGTGCATTACAGAGATGTTAAAATTAATTCAGAACCAGGCTAGACTCAGTGACTTATTCCTGTAATCCCAGCACCTTGGGAGGCCAAGGCAGGAGGACTGCTGGAGCCCGGAGTTTGAAACCAGAAATATATATATATATGATTTAAAAATAATAAAATTGATTCAGAACCAATGTCAGAGAGGCCTGAAAGCCACGCACACGCAGTGTCCTTTTCTCTCTCTCTTTTTTTTTGAGACTGAGTTTCGCTCTTGTCCAGGCTGGAGTGCAAGGGCGTGATCTTGGCTCACCCGCAACCTCCACTCTTGGGTTCAAAAGATTCTCCTGCCTCAGGCTCTCTAGTAGCTGGGATTACAGCCATGCACCACCACGCCCAGCTAATTTTGTATTTTTAGTAGAGAAGGGATTTCTCCATGTTGGTCAGGCTGGTCTCCAACTCCCGACCCACCTGCCTTGGCCTCCCAAAGTGTTTGAATAACAGGTGTAAGCCACCATATCCGGCCCTTTATTTTTAGTTGTATAATTTTGAGACGGGAGTCTGCCTGTCGCCCAGGCTGGGAGTGCAGTGGCCGGATCTCAGCTCTTCAGTCACTGCGGTGCCTCCCGGGCCTCCCCTGGTTCCCCGGGCCATTCTCCTGCCTCCTCAGCCTCCCGAGGAGTTGGGACTACAGGCGCCTCGCCACCACGCCTGCTATTTTTATGAAGAGCTTTTTAGTAGAGACGGGTTCCACCATGCAGGATGGTCTCATCTCCTGACCTCGGATCCGGCCTCGCTTCGCCTCCTCCCAGTGCTGGGATTACAGGCGCGGAGCCACCGCGCCTCGCCAATTCTTTTTTTTGATACGGAGTCTTGTTTCTGTCTTCAGGCTGGAGTGCAGTGGCGCGATCTCGGCTCACTGCAAGCTCCGCCTCCCGGGTTCACACCGTTCTCCTGCCTCAGCCTCCCGAGTAGCTGGGACTGCAGGCGCCCGCCACCAGGCCCGGCTAATTTTCTTTGTATTTTTAGTAGAGACAGGGTTTCACCATGTTAGCCAGGATGGTCTCGATCTCCTGACCTTGTGATCCACCCGCCTCGGCCTCCCAAAGTGCTGGGATTACAGGCATGAGCCACCGTGCCCGGCCATATAATTCTTTTACTATATATTGGAGTTCCAATTAGGTCAAAACCTAGAAAAATGTTTCATTTTTTTTTTTTGTGCCCTTCCTTCTTTCATCTTTCTCTGTTTTGTTTCTGTGGTCACTTGATGCACTTCCCGGCAGAAGGGTTATCTTCCTACCTTAATATTTATTAACATATTTTTTCCTCCAGAGACCCTCAAATCGTATGTTATGGGCCTCACTCATGGCACTGGTGGTGTTAAAAGGTTTCAGGGCTGGGTGTAGTGGCTCACACCTGTAATCCCAGCACTTTGGGTGGCTGAAGTGGGTGGATCACCTGAGGTCAGGAGTCTGAGACCAGCCTGGCTAATATAGCGAAACCCCATCTCCACTAAAAATAGAAAAATCAGCAGGGTGTGGTGGCAGGTGCCTGTAATCCCAACTACTGGGGAGGCTGAGGCAGGAAGAATTGTTTCAACCTGGGAGGCAGAGGTTGCAGTGAGCCAAGGTCATGCCACTGCACTCCAGCCTGGGCAACAGAGCAAGACTCTGTCAAAAAAAGAAAAAAGAAAGAAAAAGGCAAAAAGGTGATTTGGGCCAGCGCAGCAGCTCACACCTGTAATCCCAGCACTATAGAAGGCTGAGGCAGGCAGATCACTTGCGGCCAGGAGTTTGAGAACAGCCTGGTCATTGAGATGCAATCCCATCTCTACTAAAAATACAAAAATGGGCTGGGCGTGGTGGCATACGCTTGTAATACCAGCTACTTAGGAGGCTGAGGCATGAGAATTGCTTCAACCTGGGAGGCAGTGGTTGCAGTGAGCCGAGATGGTGTCACTGCATTCCTGCCTGGGCGACAGAGCAAGGCTCTGTGTCAAAAAAAAAAAAAAAAAAAAAAGGTGCTTTAATCAAGGAATCCAAGGCAAAGAAACCCAAATGTTTTAATCTGTTTAGATAAGGAATTGCTTCTCCACAGTTAAAATGGAAAACCCACAATCAAAAGGCAAATACATTCACAAAGGCCAGGTATGGTCACGCCTATAATACCAACATTTTGGGAGGCCAAGGCAAGAGGATCCCTTAAAGCCAGGCGTTCAAGACTAGCATGAGCAACACAGCAAGACCCCATATCTATAAATAAAAATTTGAAATTAGCCAGTAGTGGCAGATGCCTGTACCCCCAGCTACTTAGGAGGCTGAGGCAGGAGGATCGCTTGAGATGCAATGAGGTTTGATGGCGCTACTGCACTTCAGCCTGGGCAACATTGCGAGACCGTCTCAAAACAAATTCCCAAACGTGGGAGCGGTAACCCAGACAGTGGGTCAGTGCCTGGTGAAGACAGCAGGGGTATCGGAGCAGCCACAGGAACGAACTCTGGGAGCTCCACGCGCCCTCCGCTCCCCCAGCTGCAAAAAAAAAATGCTCCCTCCTCCAGGCTTCAGTTCTCACAGGTGGATTCACCTTAATGTTCTGACCCAAATGGATTCTCAAAAGCACGAGATCTTGGGAGACGCGGGGCTGCCAGCTGCCCGGAAAGGGCTCCGGGCCAGGACCGCAGTCGCAGGGATGGGACAAGACGCCTGAGGTCCCAGCCCCACCCTGCTGGGAGACCTTCGGGTCTCCTGGCCCGAGAGCTGCGCCAGGAGGACTCAGGTCTTCCCACAGTCGGTTCCGACAAGTCCCCTCCTTAGGTCTCCGGACTCCCAGTCCCGCAAACTCACCATTTCTCCGCTTAGGGAGGCTCCAGGAGTCCTCCCTACAGATCCCTCAGTACCTGCAGGTCTCGGTGCGACAAAGCATATGCAGAGCCCCAGGCAGCCCTCAGCCCTGGCTGAGACGCAATACTAGCGAACCGCTAGAATAAGGAGGTTCACATGCGCATTCAAGGATGGGGTCCACGGGCCTTTTCAACACTGATGCTGATTGGACAGTTTGTGTGGCCCCGCCCCCTCATCCCTGAGTGACAGTCATGCAGGAGAGCACGTGGCTGAGCCGAGCTAGCTTCCCAGAGTGGGTTGTCCCGGCTCCCGGTGGTGTATTTCCATGTCAGCTGAATTTGTTCTTTGCCCGAGGTCCATTTTTAAGTGGCCTATTCAGTAGTGTTAAGTGTAGTTACATTGTGAAACCAATCTCTAGAACTGATTTAATCTTGCAAATTTGAAACTATCCATTGAATAACATCCCATTTACCGCTTCCCCTCAGTCCCTGACACCCACTATTCGACTTTTTGATTGTATGAATTTCATTGGGTACCTTATATAACTAGAATTATTCTGTATTTATCCTTTTCCAACTGGCTTATTTCACTTAGCATAACGTCCTCAATCTTCATCATGTTGTACCATGTGTCAGAATTTACTTCCTTTTAAGACAATTAAAGGCCAGGCACGTTGGCTCAAGCCTGTAATCTCAGCAGTTCGGGAGGATCCCTTGAGGCCAGGATTTTCACACCAGCCTGGGCAACATAGTAAGAACCTGCCTCTACAAAAATAAAATTTAAAAATTAAAAAATATAGATTCTGGCCGGGTGCGGTGGCTCACACTTGTAATCCCAGCACTTTGGGAGGCCGAGGTGGGCGGATGACGAGGTCAGGAGATCGAGACCATCCTGGCCAACATGGTGAAACCCTGTCTCTATTAAAAATTCAAAAAAATTAGCCATGTGTGGTGGCGGGCGCCTGTAGTCCCAGCTACTCCGGAGGCTGAGGCAGAAGAATGGCGTGAACCTGGGAGGTGGAGCTTGCAGTGAGCCAAGATTGCGCCACTGCACTGCAGCCTGGGCTACAGAGTGAGACTCCATCTCAAAAGAAAAAAAAAAATTGGGTTTGATATTAAGAGTATACTAATGTAAAGGTGAAATTTGGCTTATTTGGTACAAAAATCACACAGGAAGCAATGTCCAATATAAAATGGGGTTTGGATTTCTTTAGACTATATCCATATATATATGTTATTGGCATGTGTTCCAAAATGAAGGAAAACTCCTGTAATTCTGATATATCTCAGTGTATGTTATCAGTAATAATTATAATTGTTATGTTAAATTATTGTGTGCCACAGAGGTAACAGATTTCCTTGTCAATTGTGTCTTTAACTATGGCTACCCTAAAACTTTGTCATCCATAAACAATTGTTGTCTTCTCTTGGTCCTCTTTAGAAGGTGGTTTTATAATCAGCTATAAAGCTCTAACAGGTGCTCTTAAATGCAAGTTTTTGATAACTTTGGAGATTGTGACATCAGAATAGAGAAAAAATGTTCAGGACTCTTGTCCTTTGGTCCCTTAGTTAAGTTGATAACACAGAATAAACATCACAGGCTGCCATAAGAAAATACCATAAATGGGCCGGGCGCAGTAGCTCGCACCTGTAATCCCAACACTTTGGGAGGCCGAGGCAGGTGGATCACTTGAGCCCAGGAGTTCCAGACCAGCCTGGCCAACTTAACACAACCTGTCTCTCCAACAAACACAAACATTAGCCACGTGTGGTGGTGCACGCCTGTAGCCAAGGCTCACAGCATTCCATTCAGGGAGACAGAGTGAGACCCTGTCTCAAAAGAAAAAAAAAAAAAAAAAGGCCAGGTGCAGTGGCTCACACCTGAAATCTCAGCACTTTGGGAGGCCGAGGTGGGCGGATCCCGAGGTCAGGAGATGGAGACCATCCTGGTTAACACAGTGAAACCCTGTCTCTACTGCAAATACAAAAAATTAGTCAGGCGTGGTGGTGGGTGCCTGTAGTCCCATCTACTTGGGAAGCTGAGGCAGAAGAATGGTGTGAACCCAGGAGGTGGAGGTTGCAGTGAGCCGATATCGCGTCACTGCACTCTAGCCTGGGCGACAGAGCAAGACTCCGTCTGAAAAAAAAAAAAAAAAGAATTGGGATCTCACTCTGTCATCCAGGCTAGACTACAGTGGTTAGCTCACTGCAGCCACAAACTGCCAGGCTCCAGCAATCCTCCCCCTCAGCCACCGGGCAGCTGGGACTACAGGTGTGTGCCACAAACCTGGTTAATTTTTTTTTTTAATAAGATATGAGGTTGCACTATATTGCCCAGGCTGGTCTTGAACTCCAGGCCTCAAACGATCATGCCACTGTGCTCGGCCCAATTTTATTATTTTTTGTATGTCTATCCAATTTATGAAACACTAATTTATGAAAATAATATTCTTTCCTGATTCCTGGCACTGTTTTTGAAACTCAGTTGACTCTCTCTATATATATGGGCTTACTTCTGGAACTTCAATTTTATGCCATTGATCTCTACGTCTGAATTGCCTCATGTATTTGACATGAAAATTTTGCTGCTACTGGAGACTGGGTGACATAAATTGTACATCAGAAAACTTCTGGCTAGCGCAGTAGCTCCCGCCTGTAATCCCAGCACTGTGGGAGGCCGAGTCGGGAAGATTACCTGAGGTCAGGAGTTTGAGACCAGCCTGGCCAACATGGTGAAACCCCATTTCTACAAAAAAATAAAAATGGCCGGGCGCGGTGGCTCAAGCCTGTAATCCTAGCACTTTGGGAGGCCGAGACGGGCGGATCACGAGGTCAGGAGATCGAGACCATCCTGGCTAACGCGGTGAAACCCCGTCTCTACTAAAAAAAAATACAAAAAACTAGCCGGGCGCGGTGGCCGGCGCCTGTAGTCCCAGCTACTCGGGAGGCTGAGGCAGGAGAATGGCGTAAACCCGGGAGGCGGAGCTTGCAGTGAGCTGAGATCCGGCCACTGCACTCCAGCCTGGGCGACAGAGCGAGACTCCGTCTCAAAAAAAAAAAAAATAAAAAAAATAAAAAAATAAAAATAATTAGCTGGGCGTGGTGGTGGGCACCTGTAGTCCCAACTATGTGGGAAGCTTAGGCAGGAGAATCACTGAAACCCAGGAGACAGAGGTTGCAGTGAGCCGAAATCATGCCACTGGACTCCAACCTGCACAATACAGCAAGACTCTGTGTCTCAAAAAAAGAAAACCACTGAGGTCTTCCCAGAGGGTAACGATCATCTGCACAGTGCAGCCCATCATGTATTTTTCTTTCTTTTTTTTTTTTTTTGTCAAGACAAGGTTTCACTATGGTTACCCAGGTTGGAGTACAGTGGTGTGATCTCAGCCCACCGCAGCCTTGACCTCCCAGGCTCAGATGATTCTCTCACCTCAGCCTCCCAAGAAGCTGGGCCTATAGGTGCGTGCCACCACGCCCGGCTAGTTTTTTGTATTTTTAGTAGAGACAAGGTTTCGCCATGTTGGCCAGGCTGGTCTCGAACTCCTGGGCTCATGCAATCCACCTGCCTCAGCCTCTCAGAGTGCTGGGATTACAGGTGTGAGCCACTGCACCTGGCCCCATCACGGGTTTTTCTTATGTGCAGAGTACTTATTCAAATCCACAGTGATTTCCCAGTTGACACACAGACAAGAACTACGGATTTTTAGAGAATATCCAAGTTATGGCCGGGCACAGTGGCTCACGCCTGTAATCCCAGCACTTTAGGAGGCCGAGGCGGGCGGATCCCGAGGTCAGGAGATGGAGACCATCCTGGCTAACACAGTGAAACCCATCTCTACTAAAGAATACAAAAAATTAGCCAGGCGTAGTGGCGAGCGCCTATAGTTCCAGCTACTCGGGAGGCTGAAGCAGGAGAATGGCGTGAACCCAGGAGGTGGAGGTGGCAGTGAGCCGAGATTGCGCCACTGCACTCCAGCCTGGGCAATGGAGCAAGACTCCGTCTCAAAAAAAAAAAAAAAAGAGAATATCCAAGTTACAATTGAGTCAAACTGCAGAGAGAGGGTATCATTTTGAGTACCACCCCCCAGTTTGGTGGAAAAGAAAGTTGTGATATTGTGAAATATATAATTTGGGTTTTGTACAGGGTTCCTGGCTCCCAGTTGCTAAAAACCTTGTAATTTCCCAAGTGACTAGAGCAAACGGAGTATCTTTTGTTAAAGTATTTGGCCTGCCTGTAATCCCACCACGTTGGGAGGCTAAGGCAGGCAGGATGCTTGAGCCCAGGAGTTCAACACCAGCCTGGGCAACACAGTGAGACCCCATCTCTACAAAAAATACAAAAATTAGCCAGGCATAGGGGCGTGTGCCTATAGTCTCAGCTACTCGAGAGGCTGAGGTGGGAGGATCACCTGAGCTCAGGGAAGTCAAGGCTGCAGTGAGCTGTGATGACACCACTGCACTCCAGCCTAGGTGACAGAGTAAGACTCTGTCTCAAAAAAATGAAAAAGGCTGGGCACTGGGGCTCACTCCTATAATCCCAGTACTTTGAAAGGCCACGGTAGGTAGATGGCTTGAGCTCGGGTGTTTGAGACCAGTCTGGGCAACATGGCGAAAATCCATCTCTACTAAAAATACAAAAAAATAGTCAGACATGGTGGTGTGCACCTGTAGTCCCAGCTACTCAGGAGGCTGAGGTGGGAGGATTGCTTGAACCCAGGGGTGGAGGCTGCACTGAGCCAAGATTGTGCCACTGCACTCCTGTCTGGGTAACAGAGTGAAGGAGACCCTATTTAAATAATAATTTTAAAAAATGGCCTTTTGTATTCAGTTCTTAAAAATAGCTCTAGAAGAGTTCCAGAGTGAAAGTTGAAAGAAATGTCTTTAGTTACAAACATCCCCTTTCCGCCACAGCTAAGTTTATGTTAATGAGGTGATTTTTGGAAAGCTCCTACAAACCACCGGATGGGAGGCTAGTTACCAGGGGAACCAACCATGTGATTGGAGCTTTGAAACTTTCAGCTCTGTCCCCACCTCCAGGAAGGGAAGAGAAAACTGAAGGTTGAGTTGATCACCAATAGTGAATGATGTGATTAATCATGTTACCATAATAAAGCCACCATAAAAACCCAAAAACAGGGTTCAGAGAGCCTTCCGGTTGGTAAATAAGAACATAACCATATGCCTGGAGGTATCTCTTCATCTGGCTGTCCATTTGTATCATTTAAAATATCCTTTGTAGGGCCAGGTGTGGTGGCTCACGCCAGTAATCCCAGCACTTTGGGAGGCTGAGGCAGGTGGATTACTTGAGGTCAGGAGTTCAAGACCAGCCTGACCAACATGGTGAAACCCCATCTCTACTTAAAATACAAAAATTAGGCCTGGTGCAGTGGCTCATGCCTATAATCCCAGCACTTTGGGAGGACAAGGTGGGCAGATCATGAGGTCAGGAGTTCGAGACCAGCGTGGCCAGCATGGTGAAACCCCGTCTCTACTAAAAATACAAAAAAAAATAAAAAAAAATTAGCTGGGCATGGTGGCGCGGGCCTGTAATCCAGCTACTTGGGAGGCTGAGGTGGGAGAATCACTTGACCCCAGTAGGCGGGGGCTGCAGTGAGTCGACATCGTACCACTGCACTCCAGCCTGGGCAAAAGAGACTCTATCTTATAATAATAATAATAATAATAATAATAATAATTAGCCAGGCATGGTGGTGGGCGCCTGTAATCCCAGCTACTTGGGAGACTGAGGCAGGAGAATCGCTTGAACCCGGGAGGCAGAGGTTGCAGTGAGCTGAGATTGCGCCATTTTACTCCAGCCTGGGCAACAAGAGTGAAACTCCATCTCAAAAAATAATAATAATAATAAATAAAATAAAATATCCTTTGTAGGCTGGGCGCAGTGGTTCACACCTGTAATGCCAGCACTTTGGGAGGCCAAGGCGGATGGATCACTTGAGGTCAGGAGTTCGAGACTAGCCTGGCCAAAATGGTGAAACCCCTTCTCTACTAAAAATACAAAAATAGCTGGGCTTGGTGGAGCATGCCTGTCATTCCAGCTACTCGGGAGGCTGAAACACGAGAATCATTTGAACCCAGGAGATGGAGGTTGCAGTGAGCCAAGATTATGCCGCTGCACTCCAGCCTGGCAACAGAATGAGACCCTCAAAATAAGAGTAAATAAATACATAATAAAATATCCTTTGTAAGACTAGGCACGGTGACTCACTCCTATAATCTCAGTGCTTTGAGAGGAGCGAGGTGGGAGGATCTCTTGAGACCTGGAGGTTGAGACTAGCCTGGACAACAGATTGAGACCCTAACTTTACAAAAAATAAATAATTACCTGAGTGCAGTGGCATATGCCTGTATTCCTAGCTACTTACAGGACTGATGAGGGAGGATCGCTTGATCCCAAGAGTTGAAGGCTGCAATGAGCCATGATCCTGCCACTGCACTCCAGCCTGGAAGACAGAGTGAAACCCTGCTCTATTAAAACAATAAATCCTCCCAACTGGGCTCCTGTAGTCCCAGCTTCTTGGGAGGCTGAGGCGGGAGAATGGCGTGAACCCGGGAGGCGGAGCTTGCAGTGAGCTGAGATCACGCCACTGCACTCCAGCCTGGGCGACAGAGCGAGAGACTCTGTCTCAAAAAAAAAGGAAAAAAAATCCTTTGTAATAAATGGGTAAATGTAAGTAGTGTTTCTGTGAGTTCTTTAGGCTGCTATATAGCAAATTAATCAAACCCAAAGAGTGGGTCATGAAAACCCTGATTTACAGCTGGTTGGTCAGAAGCATAGGTCACATCCTGGGACTTACAACTGACATCTGAAATGAGGGACATTCTTGTGAGCTGTTAGCTTCTGGTATCGGACTCTGTCTCCAGGTAGATACTGTCACAATTAAATTGAAGTATATAGCAAACACAGCTGGTGTCTGCTTGAGAAGTGGTTATTGATGGGCCAGAAGTGAAGTATTCTGTTAAATATTTTGTTAATGGTTTTCCTATCTCTTTAAGAAAAGTGTATTTGAGACCCTCGAATAGGATTTTTTAAATTAAATTAAATTTAATTTAATTTTTTAAGTTTTTTTGAGACAGAGTTTTGCTTTTGTTGCCCAGGCTGGAGTGCAATGGCACGATCTCAGCTCACCGCAACCTCCACCTCCTGGGTTCAGGCAATTCTCCTGCCTCAGCCTCCCTAGTAGCTGGGATTATAGGCACGTGCCACCACGCCCGGCCAATTTTGTATTTTTAGTAAAGACAGGGTTTCTCCATGTTGGTCAGGCTGGTCTTGAACTCCCAACCTCAGGTGATCCACCCGCCTCGGCCTCCCAAAGTGCTGGGATTACAGGCATGAGCCACCACGCCTGGCCAGGAAGATTTTTATTTTAATGATCAGCAAAGGCCTAAAAGTCCATGACCATTCACAAGTGTCATTTCCATATGGTAGATTCCAGCACATGTTAGGAAAGAAAAAACAATGAACAGCTTTGTGTTTTACTAAAGAACAAATAAAATCCTATTTTTATTCAATATTTCAATAATTTATGTTTGCATATCACTTTGGTGACTAATGTGATTTCATAATCACTAGTATTTCATTTGATTAGCCCCACCCAATCATACCTCCCATCCTGCAAATGAAAAAAGTTAAGTATAGAGAGCACAAAGTCTTGTCTAAACTCATATGGCTCATAAGTAATAATGAAATTGGCTGGGTGCACTAGCTCACGCCTATAATCCCAACACTTTGGGAGGCTGATGTGGGAGGATCACTTGAGTCCAGGAGTTCAAGATCAACCTAGGCAACATAGGGGGATCTTGTCTCTAAAATTTAAAATTTTTAAATTTTTTTTTTTTTTTTGAGATGGAGTCTCGCTCTGTCACCCAGGCTAGAGTGCAGTCACACAATCTCGGCTCACTGCAATCTCCACTTTCCGGGTTCAAGCAATTTTCCTGCCTCAGCCTCCCCAAATAGCTGGGATTACAGATGTGCACCACCACGCCCAACTAAAAAAAAAAAAAAATTTTAAATTAGCCAAGCATGGTGGCGCACACCTAGTCCTAGTCCTAGCTACTAGTCCCAGCTACTAGGGAGGCTGAGGCAGGGGGATTGCTTGAGCCTGTGAAGTCGAGTCTACAGTGAGCTGTGATCTTGCTACTGCACTCCAGCCTGGGCGACAGCACATAATAGTAATAGTAATACAGTATAATAATAACAATAATAATAATGGAACTTCTCAGTATTAAAGTCCAAATGCTTGCCACCACATATACTGAGAACTGTCAAAAACTGAAAACTCAGGCCAGGTGTGGTGACTCACACCTGTAATCCCTGCACTTTGGGAGGCTGAGGCAGGAGGACTGCTTGAAGCCAGGAGCTTGAGACCAGCCTGCACAACACAGCAAGAACACTGTCTCCAAAAAAAAAAAAAAAAGTAACGAACAGGAACAGGAACAGCATAGCATCTACAGACAGAGAAGCAGCAGCAAATTAGTGGAGGCCAGGATTGAGACCTTCCCCGTTTGGGGTTTTGGTAGACAAGAAGGACGGTGACCCAGACACTGAAAAATACCAGCATGCTGAACTTAAGGATTGGATTGTTGAAAATGTCAGGCAAGCTCCTGGCCAGAAAAGCCACACTGAAGCTCCCATGAGCCAAGGAACCCAGGATTCACAGAACAGTCAATAACCAAATCGTAGTTTTATGTGAAGATGACATATTCAGGCTCAGATGTATCTACATGCATGAAGGCTGTAGTCATTCCCCATGAAATTCCTCCTACTTCAGCCTCCCAAAGTGTTGGGATTACAGAGTCACTTCGATCAGGGAACTGACAGCAATGACGGAATTAGGTACCCCTGATACTAACCAGTGCCATATCCGTCTCTTGCATGGTTACCTGGAAGGTCAGAACTACAGTGATCGTTTTGTCCAAACTATGCAAACAAGTAAACATAACTACAAATGTGTGGTTTTTGTGTTTTTTGGAGACAGAGTCTAGCTCTGTTGCCCAGGCTAGAGTGCAGTGGCACCATCACAGGTCACCGCAGTCTCAGGTTGAAGCCATCCTCTTGCCTCAGCCTCCCAAGAAGCTGGGACTATGTCACCATGTCCAGCTAATTTTTTATCTTTATTTATTTATTTATTTTTGAAACAGAGTTTCACTCTGTTGCCCAGGCTGGAGTACAGTGACGCGATCTCAGCTCACTGCAACCTCCTCCTCCCAGATTCAAGCAATTCTCGTGCCTCAGCCACCCAAGTAGCTGGGATTACAGGTGTGCCCCCCACCCCCACGCCCAGCTAATTTTAAAAATATTTTTAATAGAGATGAGGTTTCACCATGTTGGCCAGGTTGGTTTCCAACTCCTGGCCTCAAGTGATCCACCCACTTTACCTCCTAAAGTGCTGAGATTACGGGCATGAGCTACTGCACCCAGCCAATTTTTTTTATTTTCTGAAGAGACAGAGTCTCACTACATTGCCCACACTGGTCTCCAATTCCTAGACTCAAGCAATCCTCCCACCTCAGTCTCCCAAAGTGCCAGGATTACAGGCATGAGCCACTGCACCCAGCTCAAATGTGATATTCCAAAGGATGCAGGTGGCTATGTTGGGATGACCAATGAAGGTAAGGGACAATGGAAGTACAGGTTGAGGGCAATGAACAGGACACACCTGAGAGTCTGGTTATTGGCCTTGACTATGGGAGTGTCTTGATGCTTCACAAAGACCCCAAAGACCCCCCACAAAGAGGTCACAGAAGCACAGGCCCAAATGGTCATTATAAACCAGGAAGGTCGCCACACTGACAGGTAGCAATCTCACTTACAGTTTGAGTCTTGATGCTTTGTCCATGGTGCTCACTGTTCTGCATCTAATTAGAAACAAGAGGATGCATTTTGTGAGTTTCAGCAATTTAGAACCGAACATCACATGGGACAATCTTGGAAGCATTGCTCCCCCTTCATCTACCTGTACACACAGAGCTACAAGAAGGGTGGATCATGAGAGTTTTCAAGATGACACTGTCTCCTCTATAATGGGAAAAATGAAAATGTTTCTACTTTAAAAAAAATTTAGAGACAGTCTGTCTCTCTCCCAGGCTGGAATGCAGTGGCAGAATCTTGGCTCACTGTACCCTCAAACTCTTAGACTTGAGATCTTCCTGCCTCAGCCTCTGAAGTAGCTAGGACTACAGGTGAACACCATGCTTAGCTAATTTAAAAAGTTTTTTTAGAAATGAGATCTCGCTATGTTGCCCAGGCTGGTCTTGGACTCTTGGCCTTTCAAAGTTCTGTAGGGACACTCTAGAAAACTTATTTGAGATAAATTTCCTTCCACTTTACAGCAGCACGGATGGAACTGGAGGCCATTATCCTAAGTGCGGTAACAAAAACAGAAAGTCAAAAACTGCATCTTCTTACATATAAGGGCGAGCTGAACAATGGGTAAACATGGACATATAGAGTGGAATAATAGACACTGGAGATGCCAATAGGTTGGAGAGAGAGAAGGGATGAGGGATGAAATATTACCTATTGGGTACAATATACACTCTGGGTGATGGGTGCACTAAAAGCCAGACTTCGCCACTATGAAATATATCCATGTAACACAAGTGCATTTGTAACCATAAATCTACAAAAATAAAAATGAAAATGAAAAGCAATAAAAACATGCTTAAACTAAAAACAAACAAACAACAAAAAGAAACCATTTCCTTCCACAGTAAAATGCAGTTTACTGAACACGTCTCATAGATCGTGATTGGTCTGAAAAGAGTCCCTGTGCCCAGGTTAGGGTTGCAATTTACCACCAGAGCCAAGTGCTCGGGTGTCCTACGGATTCTTTTTTCTTTCTTTCTTTCCTTTTTTTTTTTTTTCTTGGGATGGGTTCTGGCCATGTTGCCCAGACTGAACTGAAACTCCTGAAGACACATGATCCACCCGCCTCAGCCCACCCACCCCCCAACTTCCCCCACCACCCCCACCACGCAGTAGCTGGGACTACAGGTGTGCGCCACCAAGCCCTGGCTTGGGGTTCCTTTTCTAAAGTGCCAAATGTGTGGAGGTGGGGAAAAGAAAGGTGGACGCCTCAACGCTGTTATAGTCAAAGATTAAAATGCACCCACACTTTTTCTTACACATGATGGAGTAACCGTCTGTTTATAAACAAGGGTCACTATTCCACGAGAGGCCTTACAACATTATGCCAAGCCCCTGGTACCTGGAGGACATCAGACCCTCCTGTTCCTGTGCGGCCTTGACTAGACGACCACTTGCTCTGGACTTGCTCCTCGAGGGGTCGCTCCATCTGGAAAATGAGACTGGAATTCCTGCGCATCCCTGTCCCCGCATCCAGAAACACTGCAGGAAGACTTCCGTGTCCGACCCGAGATCCGGAACAATTTCTGCTTCAACACAATTGTCCACGGAGGGCACCAGTTCCGTCCCACCGGCGGAAGCGAGATCTGCCTAGCTACTAGACCAGCCGCCTAGCTGTCATTCGGACAGAAGGGGGTGGGACTGTATTAATTGTCCAATCAGGGGCGCCGCCGGAAAGAGGGGTACGACTACCCCTAGCAAATGCGTGTTACGTCACTATGCGATCGGGTTGTGCTCAGCTTGGGGTCTCCTGGCACCTTGATGCGTCGAGTTGCTGTGCCCCTGCATCGGATGCGCTGTACCGTGCGCTGGCTCCGTGAACCGTAGGGACAACACCGGGACACCCCCAAGGCCGGAAAATGGTGAGTGTGCAGGGCCGGCCTAGTTGGAACCGGCCGTGGTCGCCAGACCCGGGCCTCCCCACAGTCACCTCTGGCCGCAGTGTGGGGCTGGGCTGGCAGCTGGGACGCCAAGAGTCCGGTCCCGTCCCTGCGCAGCGACTGCGGTCCCAGCCCCGGAGCCCTCGCTGGGCAGCTCCGCGCCTGCCCCCCAAGTCTTTCCCAGATTGTGCAGGGACCACGGAAGGGTCATGGGGAGAATCCCGCCTTGTCTGTTTGATTTGAGTGGGAGGAGCTGCAGTCTGTAGGGTCCGCAGTCCCTTCTTTATTCCCAAAGGTGGTTTCCCCCTGAGTCTTCCAAAGATGTTGGAAGCAGAGTCTCAAACCCACTACCCTGTCCCCCAGCCTAGCTCCTCCCACGGCGGGCCATTAATCCCTAGATTTCCAGATCCCTCCCCGTATTCCCAAACGCCTACTTCTCTTCTCCAATGGAAAACATCGTCACCAACTCTTTGTCCTGTCTGGTGCATTTCAAACACACGCAGTATTTTAATAATCTTTTTTCCAATTGATGCCTCTTTTAAAAGATTTCTTGTTTGTGGATATTTTACATCAGAGGAAAAAAATCAGAAAAATTATTCACTTGGAACTACTCTGCATAAAATGCTGTGCCCCTTATTCTGGTATCTTTCCAGGGCACAGACATCCTATGGGAACTCCTTTGGGTTGAGGTTCCTTTTCGTAAACTTTCGTGGGTGATCTATGTTTTCAGCACAGTTTCAGATTGGCACTGTCCTGCCTTGGGTTTATGACCTTGAAAAGATTTATTCATTTGAATGTCATTTTTCCAATAAATATAAAATATATGTTATCAGAAGAACTTGAGAGACAGTACCAAATATTTCCAAAGAGGCAAAAAGTAAACGAATCTCAGGAAACAAAAAAATCTCAGTATTACATTTATTAAAAATTCTTTGTTCTTCCCCTGAGCACGTGGAATATGTTTCTGAGGTCTGTTCTTTTAGTTTGATAATTTCAGATGGTATTCTAGGACTTAAACTTGCAACGCCTAGAAGCACTCAGATATGAGTAATACTTTAGTAAACTATTTCTTGCCATGGAAATAATTGACTGACATTATCATTTTCTTTCTTTCTTTTTTAACAGATGGGGTCTGGCTGTTGCTCAGGCTGGTCTTGAACTCCTGGGCTCAAGCGATTCTCCAGCCTCAGCATCCCAAAGTGCTAGGATTGCAGGCATGAGCCACTATGCCCTGCCCGACATTCTCATTTTCTGAAAGCAATAGTGGGTTTTCTTGTTAAATGCCCTAAAATTTTCTTCCTTCCTTCATTCCTTTATTTATTTATTTAGAGACAGAGTTTAGCTTTGTCACCAGGCTGGAGTGCAGTGACACGATCTCAGTTCACTGCAACCTCCGCCTACCAGGTTCAAGTGATTCTCCTGCCTCAGCCTCCCGAGTAGCTGGAATTACAGGCACGCGCTACCACGCCCAGCTAATTTTTTTTTTTTTTTTTTTAGTAGAGATGGTGTTTCACTATGTTACCCAGGATGGTCTCGATCTCCTGACCTCGTGATCCACCCGCCTCGGCCTCCCAAAGTGCTGGGATTACAGGCATGAGCCACCACGCCCGGCCTCTTGCTTCCTTTATACATAAACACTGTGTTTAAGTAATTTTGCTGGATTTTTTTTTTTTAAAGCCCAAGTCTCACTCTGTTGCCCAGGCTGGAGTGCAGTGGCACAATTTTGGCTTACTGCAACCTCTGTACTTGGAAGCTGAGGATCCACAGGCAGATGCTGTTAGGGGAAGAGGGGAGGATGTCAGAGGTTTTAATTGTGGTTTCCTTGGGTGTGTTTTTAGACATTACATTTGAGTTTCACATCTGTAATGTAGGTGCACTGAGTGTAATTGGTGCATATTGACAGCGATTCTCCTGCCTTAGCCTCCTGAGTAGCTGGGATTACAGGCACGTGCCACCATGCCCAGCTAATTTTTTTGTATTTTTAGTAGAGACGGGGTTTCACCATGTTGGCTAGTCTGGTCTCAAACTCCTGACCTCAGGTGAGCCACCTGCCTCGGCCTCCCAAAGTGCTGGGATTACAGGCGTGAGCCATTGTGCCAGGCCCTCTGCTGGATGTTTAAGGAACAATCCTTAAGATTTTAATTAAATTGTCTCATTTAAAATTACTAGTAGTGTTCCAGAGCCTTGCAACTGGGGACCAGAGGCCTGAGATGTTTCCAAGCTAAGTCCACCCTTGAGCCTGCAAAGAAAGATCATTGAAGGCCCAATTGGTTCTTCCTGGGAAGTCTCCCCTACAGGTCTGCCAGCTACTCATGCCCGCCATGGAAGGATCCCTTTGTACTGAGAGAAACTGCAGAGCACTTGGAAGTTGAGGATCCACAGGCAGATGCTGTTAGGGGAAGAGGGAAGGATGTCTGAGGTTTTAACTGGTTTCCTTGGGTGTGTTTTTAGACATTACGTTTGAGTTTCACATCTGTAATGTAGGTGTACTGAGTGTAATTGGTGCATATTGACAGTGTCTGTGAAGGTCAGGACTTATGTTTCTAGAGACAGGGTTAATGAATTGAGGAGCTCATTTGCATCAGAACCTCAATCTCAATCTGGTTGAGAGTTTCCTCACTTGGGAAAATGGAAACCTGGGGAATCTAATGTTTCTTTGCTGCCATAGGAGAGAAAGAGGTGTGGAGCTCCCATAGTTCCTTGCTGATCAGGTGCTCCTATCCTCCATTACCAGGTACTGACGCACTCTAGGGGTTACATTTTTCTTATTTTTATTTTTTTTTAGACCAAGTCTCACTCTGTTGCCCAGGCTGGAGTGCAGTGGCACGATGTCGGCTCACTGCAACCTCTGCCTCCTGGGTTCAAGCAGTTCTCCTGCCTCAGCCTCCCAAGTAGCTGGGATTACAGGCGTGTGCCACCACGCCTGGCCAATTTATTTTGTATTTTTAGTAGAGACAGGGTTTTACCATGTTGACCAGGCTGGTCTCGAACTCCTGACCTCAGGTGATCTGCCTGCCTCGGCCTCCCAAAGTGCTGGGATTACAGGTGTGAACCACCACGCCGGACCTAGGTTACATTTTTCAAGCTGCGAGAGTCTGGGTCCAAGCTGGGGAATATGTTTAACTTTTTTTTTTTTTTTTTGAGACAGAGTTTTGCTCTTGTTGCGCAAGCTGGAGTGCAGTGGCACAATCTTGGCTCACCACAACCTCTGCTTCCCGGGTTCAAGCGATTCTTTTGCCTCAGCCTCCGAGTAGCTGGGATTACAGGCATGCGCCACAACACCCAGCTAATTTTGTATTTTTAGTAGAGATGGGGTTTCTCCATGTTGGTCAGGCCGGTCTTGAACTCCCAACCTAGGCGATCTGCCCACCTCGGCCTCCCAAAGTGCTGGGATTACAGGTGTGAGCCACTGCGCCTGGCCTTTTTTTTTTCTTTTTTTGATACAGTGTCTCACTCTGTTGCCCAAGCTAGTCTGGAACTCCTGGCCTCAAGCCATCCTCCCACCTCAGTCTCCCATGTTTAACTTTTTTTTTTTTGAGACAGGTTCCCACTCCATCGTCCAGGTTGGAGTGCAGTGGTGTGATCATGGCTCACTGCAACCTCCACCTCCTGGGCTCAAGTGATACTCCTGCCTTCTCTGAGTAGCTGGGACTACATGCGTGCACCACCATCCCCATCTAATTTTTGTATTTTCTATAGAGGTAGGGTTTCGCCATAATGCCCAGGCTGGTCTGGAACTCCTGGGCTCAAACAGTTCTCCCACCCGGGCCTCCCACAATTTCTTGACATCCAAAGATACTTTTGCTGTCTTAAGGTTTTATATTTTCCTGAATGTAATCCACTTGGAGTTATTCAGGATATAGCCTTCTCAGATTGGCTTCCTTCACTGAGCCATATACTTTTAAGGTTCTTCTGTGTCTTCATGGCTTGATATCTGATTTCTCTTATCAATGAACAATATTTCATCGTAAGATTGTACCAGCCGGGCGCGCTGGCTCATGCCTGTAATGCCAGCACTTTGGGAGGCCCAGGCGGGTGGATCACAAGGTAAGGAGTTTGAGACGAACCTGGCCAACATGACGAAACCCCGTCTCTACTAAAAATACAAAAATTAGCCTGGCGTGGTAGCACACACATGTAATCGCAGCTACTCAGGAGGCTGAGGCAGGAGAATTGCTTGAACCTGGAAAGTGGAGGTTGCAGTGAGCCAAGATAGTGCCATTGCACTCCAGCCTGGAAAACAAGAGCAAGACTCCGTCTCAAAAAAAAAAAAAAAAAAAAAGATTGTACCACAGATTGTTTATCCATAAACCTGTTGCATGATGTCTTGGTTAAGTCTTTTTTTTTTTTTTTTTTTTTGAGATGGAGTCTCACTCTGTCACCCAGGCTGGAGTGCAGTGGCATGATCTCAGCTCACTGCAACCTCCACCTCCCAAGTTCAAGCAGTTCTCCTGCCTCAGCCTCCCAAGTAACTGGGACTACAGGCATGTGCCACCACGCCTGCCTAATTTTTTGTATTTTTAGTAGAGATGGGGTTTTGCTCTGTTAGCCAGGATGGTCTCGATCTCCTAACCTTGTGATCCGCCACCCTCAGCCTCCCAAAGCGCTAGGATTACAGGCGTGAGCCACCACGCCCAGTCGGTTAAGTCTTAAATTTGCAGTTATGAAGAAACCTCCCGTAAATATTCATGGGCAGGTTTTTGTGTGAACAGTAGTTTTCAACTCACATGAGTAAATAGCAAGGAATGTGATTGCATGGTCCACTGGTGAGAGGATGTTTTGAGGCCGGGCGCGGTGGCTCAAGCCTGTAATCCCAGCACTTTGGGAGGCCGAGACGGGCGGATCACGAGGTCAGGAGATCGAGACCATCCTGGCTAACAAGGTGAAACCCCATCTCAACTAAAAAACACAAAAAATAACTAGCCGGGCGAGGTGGCGGGCGCCTGTAGTCCCAGCTACTCGGGAGGCTGAGGCAGGAGAATGGCGTAAACCCGGGAGGCGGAGCTTGCAGTGAGCTGAGATCCAGCCACTGCATCCCAGCCTGGGCGACAGAGCGAGACTCCCTCTCAAAAAAAAAAAAAAGAGGATGTTTTGTTAGAAACTGCCTATCTTCCAAAGTAGACATACCATTTTCCATTCCCATTGGCAAGGAATGAGGATTCCTGTTGTCTACATCTTTGCTTTCCATTGCCGTTCTTAGCATTTTGAACTTTGTACATTCTAATCAGTGTAAAGTGATATCTCTTCAGTTTTATTTGCAGCTCCCTAATGACATATAATGTTGAGCATCTCTTCATATGTATATTTACCATCTGTATATCTTTCACTGGTGAGGTGTGTGTTCAGGTCTTTTGTCCATTTTTCACTGGTTCGTTTGTCTTACTGTTGTTGAGATTTAAGAGTTGGAATTGGAGGCAGGCATGGTGGCACACGCTTGTCATCCTAGCTACTCCAGAGGCTAAAGCGGGAGGATTGCCTGCACCCAGGATTATAAGCCCAGCATGGGCAACATAATGGATCCTGTCTCAAAAAACAAAAAGGATGCTAGGCATGGAGGTTCATGTGGGGCCACCCAGGCTGCTGGGGAGCAGGGCTGAGGAGTGGTGGGGCCAAGGCTAGGGCTGGAGCTGCCATGGGATCGGAAAGAAAAAATTAGCCCAATGTGGTGGTGCACCCCTATAGTCCCAGCTATTTGGGAGGCTGAGGCATGAGAATCCCTTGAGCCTAAGTGGTGGAGGTTGCAGTGAGCTGAGATCACACCACTGCACTCCAACCTGGGCGACAGAGTAAGACTGTCTCGAAAAAGAAAAAAAAAAAGAGTTCTTTGGATATTTCAGATACTAGTCCTTAATCAGATAAGTGCTTTTGTGAAGATTTGCAAAAATCTGTGCCTTTTATTTTTATTCTTTAAACACTTTCTTTCACAGAGTAGGAGTTTTTCTTTTTTTTTTTTTTTGGAGACAGAGTCTTGCTCTGTCACCCAGGCTGGAGTGCAGTGGCGCCATCTCGGCTCACTGCAAACTCCGCCTCCCGAGTTCACGCCATTCTCCTGCCTCAGCCTACAGAGTAGCTGGGACTACAGGCACCCACCACAACGCCCGGCTAATTTTTTGTAATTTAGTAGAGACGGGGTTTCACCATGTTAGCCAGGATGGTCTCGATCTCCTGACCTCGCGATCCGCCCACCTCGGCCTCCCAAAGTGCTGGGATTACAGGCATGAGCCACCGCACCCGACCAGGAGCTTTTCATTGTAATGAAGTGAAACTTATTTTTTCCTTTCATAGATTGTGCTTTTAGTGGTTTATCTAAAAATTCATCACCAAAGCCAAGTGGATAGTTTTGCATGTTACATTTACATCTATGATTGATTTGGGCTTAATTTTTGTGAAAGGTGTAAGATTCATGTATAAATTTTTTGTGGGTGTGTGAGAGTTTAATAGTATAAATTTCACTTAGGCACTGTTTTTGTCGCATTCCACCAATTTTGATAAGTTCTATTTTCATTTAATTCAAATTTAATTTTCTTTTTTCTTCTTCTTTTTTTTTTTTTTTTTTTTGAGATGGAGTCTCGCTGTGTCACTCAGGCTGGGGTGCAGTGGTGCAATTTCAGCTCACTGCATCCTCCTCCTGAGTTCAAGCCATTCTCCTGCCTCGGCCTCCCAAGTAGCTGGAATTACAGGCATGTGCCACCACGCCTGGCTAATTTTTGTATTTTTAGTAGAGATGGAGTTTCACCATGTTGGCCAGGCTGGTCTCAAACTCCTGACCTCGTGATCCGCCCACCTCGGCCCCCCAAAGTGCTGGGATTACAGGCGTGAGTCACTGCACCTGGCCCAAATTTAATTTTTCTTGAAACTTTTTTGATTCATGTTTAGAACTGTGTGGGGTTTTATTTCCAAATGTTTGATGGTTTTCTAACTATTCTTCTGTTACTGATTTCTAGATTAATACCATGGTGGTCTGAGAGCATGTTTCATATAATGTATATTCTTTAAAAATTGGTGGCCGGGCGCGGTGGCTCAAGCCTGTAATCCCAGCACTTTGGGAGGCCGAGACGGGCGGATCATGAGGTCAGGAGATCAAGACCATCCTGGCTAACACGGTGAAACCCCATCTCTACTAAAAAATACAAAAAACTAGGCCGGGTGCGGTGGCTCAAGCCTGTAATCCCTGCACTTGGGGAGGCCGAGACGGGCGGATCACGAGGTCAGGAGATCGAGACCATCCTGGCTAACATGGTGAAACCCCGTCTCTACTAAAAAAAATACAAAAAACTAGCCGGGCGCGATGGCGGGCGCCTGTAGTCCCGGCTACTCGGGAGGCTGAGGCAGGAGAATGGCGTGAACCCGGGAGGCAGAGCTTGCGGTGAGCCGAGATCCGGCCACTGCACTCCAGCCTGGGCGACAGAGCGAGACTCCGTCTCAAAAAAAAAAAAAAAAGAAAAAGAAAGAAAATTGGTAAGTTGTGTTTTTGTCCACACATGGTTTATCATGGTGAATGTTCCACATGAATTTGAGAAGAATGTTTGTTGTTCTGTTGGATGAAGCATTCCATGATTTTTTTTTTTTTTTTTTTTTTTGAGACTGAGTCTGGCTCTGTCGCCCAGGCTGTGGAGTGCAGTGGCCGATCTCAGCTCACTGCAAGCCCGGCCCCTGGCTTACCATTCTCCTGCTCAGCCTCCCCGGTAGCTGGGACCCAGGCTCGCCACCTCACTCGGCTAGTTTTTGTATTTTTTAGTAGAGACGGGTTTCACTGTTAGCCAGGATGCCCGACCTCCTGACCTCGCGGGATCCACCCGCCCGCCTCCTGTATGCTGGGATTACAGGCTTGAGCCACCGCATTTCGCCGTATGATTTTAATTAAACCTAGTTGTTGCCTTTCAACTAAACTATGTTCTTTCTGACTTTCTACCTGCTGGAAGTCTTTTTTTTTTTTTTTTTTGAGACACCCTGTCACCCAGGCTGGAATGCAGTGGCATGATCTCAGCCTACTGCAACCACCACCTCAGCCTCCTGAATAGCTGGAACTACAGATGTGTGCCACATGCAGGGCTAAATTCTGCCTTTTTTGTTTTTTGACACAGAATTTCGCCCTTGTCGCCCAGGCGGGAGTGCAGTGGCAAGATCTCAGCACACTGCAACCTCCACCCCCCAGGTTCAAGTGATTCTCCTGCCTCAGCTTCTCAAGTAGCTGGGATTACAGGTGCACACCACCATGCCCGGCTAATTTTTGTATTTTTAGTAGAGACGGGGTTTCACCATGTTAGCCAGGATGGTCTTGATCTCCTGACCTTGTGATCCACCCACCTTGGCTTCCCAGAGTGCTGGATTACAGGCGTGAACCACCGTGCCTGGCCTTTTTTTTTTTTTTTTTTTTGAGATGGAGTCTTGCTCTGTTGCCAGGCTGGAGTGCAGGGGTGTGATCTCAGCTCACTGCACCCTCCGCCTCCCAGGTTCAAGCAATTCTCCCGCCTCAGCCTCCCGAGTACCTGGGGCTACAGGCATGAGCCACGAGCCACCATGCCCAGCTAATTTTTGTATTTTTAGTAGTGATGGGGTTTCACCATGTTGGTCAGGATGGTCTCAATCTCTTTACCTCGTGATCCATCTACCTAAGTCTCCCAAAGTGCTGGGGATTACAGGCGTAAGCCACCATGCCCAGCCACCTCTCAGTATATTTTTCACTGCAAGCTACGCATTCCAAGGGTTGTGGTGTTTAGTATTTTTCATGGTTTTGTTTTTGTTTGCTTTGTGGAAAATAATGCTCCTACTATTTTTGTTTCAGTCTGCAAGTGCAAACGTACAATAAATTCTCTGGTGGCTGGATAAAAATTACTAGATCTTGGTCAAGTTTAAATTTACAAACTTAAAAAAAGTGGTGAAGTGTATCAATTGATCCTTCATTTGTACATAATTGTTCTCTGTAGTCATCAACACTAATATTATCTTAATAGGCTAGTTTTGTCTTCCTACTCAGTTTGAAGTGGGAACTATTTGACATTTCCTAATTATCAAGGATATGATACTTTTTTTCTGTTTTCTTTTTTCTTTTTATTTTTTAGTAAAATGCTATACATGAAATCTTTAGTTATTTTTGGCTGGAGTGCAGTGGTATAGTTTTGGCTCACTGCACCCTTGACTTAGCGGGCTCAAGCAATCCTCCCACCGCAGCCTTCCAAGTAGCTGAGACCACAGGTGTGCACCACCATGCCTGGCCAAGTTTTGTATATTTTGTAGAGACAGTGTTTCACCATGTTGCCCAGGCTGGTCTCAAACTCCTGGGCTCAAACGATCCGCCCACCTCAGCCTCCCAAAGTGCTGGGATTATAGACATGAGCCATCACACCTGGCCAAAATATTTATTTTCTTTTATATGTAAATGTAAATAAACCTTACAGAGAGCACCCAGGCATGCAGATGAACTTGTCAAGCAGGAGAGTTGCCTGGAGCCAAATTTCTTCCTGCTCAGACCCTTGTCCTAATGACTTAAGAAAACTCCTTCTAACTGTGTGGATCTTTTCATGTATGGCGCACAGGAGTGCATGGAAATGAGAGAACCTGGGACAACAGCCCCTAGAGTGTCTGTCTGGGAATCACTTTCTCCTGAAACTGGAGAAAGGAGATTTTACAGTTTTGTTTTGTTTTGTTTTTTTTGAGATGGAGTCTAGCTCTGTCACCCAGGCTGGAGTGCAGTGGCGCGATCTGGGCTCACTACAAGCTCCGCCTCCCGGTTACACGCCATTCTCCTGCCTCAGCCTCCCAAGTAGCTGGGACTACAGGCACCTGCCACCACGCCCGGCTAATTTTTTTTGTGTGTGTTTTTAGTAGAGATGGGGTTTCACTGTATTAGCCAGGATGGTCTCGATCTCCTGACCTTGTGATCTGCCTGCCTCAGCCTCCCAAAGTGCTGGGATTACAGGCATGAGCCGCAGCGCCCAGCCCTTTTTTTTTTGAGATGGAGTCTCGCTCTGTTGCCCAGGCTGGACTGCAGTGGTGCAATCTCAACTCACTGCAACCTCTGCCTCCCAGGTGCAAGCGATTCTCCTGCCTCTGCCTCCCAAGTAGCTGGGATTACATGCATGCATCACCATGACCAACTAATTTTTGTATTTTTAGTAGAGACGGGGTTTCACCATGTTGGTCAGAGTGGTCTCGAACTCCTGACCTCAGGTGATCCACCCGCCTCAGCCTCCCAAAGTGCTGGGATTACAGGCATGAGCCATCCCGACGCAGATTTTATGTTCCTTTGGAGGTATGAAATTACCTGTTAATTTTATATAATCATGGGCAAATTCACCATCCGACCATTGTGGACGTCAGTGAAGTCCCTTGAAAATTGATACTGTCGGCTGGGCACGGTGGCTCAAGCCTGTAATCCCAGCACTTTGGGAGGCCGAGACGGGCGGATCACGAGGTCAGGAGATCGAGACCATCCTGGCTAACACGGTGAAACCCCGTCTCTACTAAAAAATACAAAAAACTAGCTGGGCGAGGTGGCCGGCGCCTGTTGTCCCAGCTACTTGGGAGGCTGAGGCAGGAGAATGGCATAAACCCGGGAGGCGGAGCTTGCAGTGAGCTGCGATCCAGCCACTGCACTCCAGCCTGGGCGACAGAGCCAGACTCCGTCTCAAAAAAAAAAAAAAAGAAAATTGATACTGTCAATCTATTCTTCAAGGTCAGCAAAGCCCAGATGACATGATTATGGATCTTCCAGAAAGTGCTCTTCTGACATTTTATCTCCATGTGTATATGTATTTGTGCTACAAATTGGTTGGAAGCAGTTCTGAGGCTCATGGGTATAAGGATTTTGTGAAGGTCTCAGTTGTAAGGGCCCCTTCTTTGTGCCTGAGCTCTGTGTTCCCAGTAACTTCCTAGCCTCATGCAATGGGACAGAAAGTAAAAGGAAAAACTGAGTCTATGATAAATATTACGCTCACAGCCGGGCGCGGTGACTCATGCCACCACGTGGGGACATATATATATCGGAAACAAGTTGAAATTAATATGTCTCTAAAAGAGTATTTCCATTCAATCAGCAGAATCTGAGTGCTTCTAATGGCCTCAAATACTTCAGGACGATATGGGCAGCTAGACCTTGTTACAAGTTGGATTTCCACAAGCCTCCTGTCCTCTCATATATAACAAAGGGGATAGAAGATTCTCAATGTGTATTTACTTATTAAAACCTCCACCTCATTTAATCCCACATCTTCAGGAATGCTGAATGATTTGGGTAATAAGAAATTACGCTGGGCCGGGCGCGGTGGCTCAAGCCTGTAATCCCAGCACTTTGGGAGGCCGAGACGGGCAGATCACGAGGTCAGGAGATCGAGACCATCCTGGCTGACACGGTGAAACCCCGTCTCTACTAAAAAAATACAAAAAACTAGCCAGGCGAGGTGGCGGGCGCCTGTAGTCCCAGCTACTCGGGAGGCTGAGGCAGGAGAATGGCGTGAACCTGGGAGGCGGAGCTTGCAGTGAGCTGAGATCCGGCCACTGCACTCCAGCCTGGGCGACAGAGCGAGACTCCGTCTCAAAAAAAAAAAAAAAAAAAAAAAAAAAAAGAAATTACGCTGTGGGCTGGGTGTGGTTATTCATACCTGAAATCACAACACTTTGGGAGGCCGAGGCAGGAGGATCACTTGAGGCCGAGAGTTCAAGATCAATCCGGACAACATAACAAAACCCCATTTCTAACAAAAAAAAAATTAAAAATTAGCTGGGTGTGGTGTTGCACATCTGTAGTCCTAACTACTCGTGAAGCTGAGGCAGAAGGATGTCTTAGGGGCCCAGGGATCTGAGGCTACAGTGAGTTATGATTGCTGCACTTGAGCCTGGGTGACAGAGCAAGACCCTGTCTCTTAGAAAACAACAAACACACAAAATAAGAATTTATCTCATAAAGAATTGAAGATCTTGCCTGTAATCCCAGCAATTTGAGAGACCAAGACTGGTGAATTGCTTAAGCTGAGGAGTTTGAGACCAGCCTGGGTAACATGGCAAAATCCCATCTCTACAAAAAATACACACAAAATACTTAGCCTGGTGTAGTGGTGTGTTCCTGTAGTCCCAGTTACTCAGGAGGCTGAGGTTGGAGGATTGCTTGAGCCTGAGAGGTCTAGGCTCCAACGAGTTGTGATTGTACCACTGTACTCCAGCCTAGGTAGCAGAGCGAGACCATCTGTGTCTCAAAAAGGAGGGAAAAAAAATTGCTCTTAAAGTTTGTCTCATTTGTGTAGGATTTCTTTCATTTTTCCGAGTTGAACTAGATACTACCATTAGAGAGCATAAGACTTATAGTGACCACAGTAAAGACGTAGCCATAAGTTTATGTGTTCAATGTGCTGTTAAATTTCTAACAATCGAGTCATACACTAAATGTCTGGAGACCACAAAATCATGTGTGAATTTCTTATGAATCGAGTATACTTCTCATCCTTGTCAATCTCACCTATTCTCCTCTACTTATATTGGATGTTTCAGGACTCAGTGGCTTTTGAGGATGTTTCTGTGAGCTTCAGCCAGGAGGAGTGGGCTCTGCTGGCTCCTTCACAGAAGAAACTCTACAGAGATGTGATGCAGGAAACATTCAAGAACCTGGCATCTATAGGTAAGGATGACATCATTTTTTCTTTTTTCTTTCTTCTTTTTCTTTCTTTTTTTTGAGACAAAGTTTCACTTTTGTTGCCCAGGCTGGAGAGCAATGGCACTGTCTCAGCTCACCACAACCTCCATCTCCCAGCTTCAGGCAATTCTCCTGCCTCAGCCTCCCAAGTAGCTGGGATTACAGGCGTGTGCCACCACGCCTGGCTAATTTTTCTATTTTTAGTAGAGACGGGATTTCACCATGTTGGTCAGGCTGGTCTTGAACTCCTGACCGCAGGTAATCTGCCCACCTCAGTCTCCCAAAGTGCTGGGATTCCAGGCGTGAGCCACTGTGCCTGGCCTTTTTTTTGAGACTGAGTCTCGTCCTGTTCCCCAGGGTGGAGTACAGCGGCGGGATCTTGGCTCACTGCAACCTCCGCTTCCCGGGTTCAGGCTATTCTCCTGCCTCAGCTTCTCGAGTACCTGGGATTACAGGTGCCCACCACCATGCCCAGCTAATTTTTGTATTTTTAGTAGAGACAGGGTTTCACCGTGTTGGCCAGGCTGGTCTCCAACTGCTGACCTCAAGTGATCCTCCCACCTCAGCCTCCCAAAGTGTAGAGATTACAGGCATGAGCCACCGCACCCCAGTGACATCATTTTTTCTTTTGTTTTCTTTTTTCCGAGACAGAGCCTCACTCTGTTGCCCAGGCTGGAGTGCAGTGGCACGGTCTCTCCTCACTGCAAGCTCCACCTCCCAGGTTCACGCCATTCTCCTGCGTCAGCCTCCCAACTAGCTGGGACTACAGGCGCCCGCCGCCACGCCCGACTAATTTTTTGTATTTTTAGTAGAGACGGGGTTTCACTGTGTTAGCCAGGATGGTCTCGATCTCCTGATCTCGTGATCCGCCCACCTCAGCCTCCCAAAGTGCTGGGATTACAGGCGTGAGCCACCGCGCGCGGCCGACATCATTTTTTCATATAGTCAATTAGAGAACTAGCATTTCTTGCTCAAAATCACTGTTCTGAGGTTTGGAATCTGGAAAGGGAATACTTCTGTAAATAAACCAAGCATGGTTACAGCTCATTGTGAACCTATAATAATATTTGTATAATTTTTAATAATTTATCATGATTATTCTTGATCTACATTTTAGGGGAAAAATGGGAAGACCAGAATGTTGAAGAGCAACACAAAAACCAGGGGAGAAATCTAAGGTGAGTTGTACTCACAAGAAATAGCAGTGTTCCTTGAAAGAATCTTAAAAATATTATGGCCAGGCACTGTGGCTCACGCCTGTAATCTCAGCACTTTGAGAGGCTGCAGTGGGTAGATCACGAGGTCAGGAGTTCAAGACCAGCCTGGTCAACATGGTGAAACCCTGTCTCTACTAAAATTACAAAAAAGTTAGCCAGTTGTGGTGGTGGGTGCCTGTAATCCCAGCTACTCGGGAGGCTGAGGCAGAGAATTACCTGAACCCAGGAGGTGGAGGATGCGGCGAGCCGAGATCACGCCACTGCACTCCAGCCTGGGCAACAGAGTGATACTCCATCTCAAGAAAAAAAAAAAAAAAAGTTGTGACACTTTTAAAGCAAGAAAGAAGTGCAGCTCCAAATTTATTTATTTATTTATTTATTTATTTATTTATTTAATTTTTTTTTTAAATTTTTTTCTCGAGATGAGGTTTTGCTCTGTCACTCAGGCTGGAGTGCAGTGGCATGATCTTTGCTCACTGCAACCTCCGCCTCCCAGGATCAAGTGATTTTCCTGCCTCAGCCTCCTGAGTAGCTGGGATTACAAGCACGTGCCACCACACTCAGCTAATTTTTGTTTTCTTGTTTTGTTTTGTTTTGAGACGGAGTCTCGCTGTCTCCCAGGCTGGAGTGCAGTGGCGCGATTTCGGCTCACTGCAAGCTCTGCCTCCCAGGTTCACGCCATTCTCCTGCCTCAGCCTCCAAAGTAGCTGGGACTACAGGCACCCACTACCATGCCTGGCTAATTTTTTGTATTTTTAATAGAGACGGGGTTTCACCATGTTAGCCAGGATGGTCTCAATCTCCTGACCTCGTGATCTGCCCACCTCGGCCTCCCAAAGTGCTGGGATTACAGGCATGAGCCACTGCGCCCGGCCTAATTTTTGTGTTTTTAGTAGAGACAGGGTTTCGCCATGTTGGCCAGGCTGGTCTCAAACTCCTGACCTCAGATGATCTACCCACCTCAGCCTTCCAAAGTGCTGGGATTACAGGCATGAGCCACTGGGCCCAAATTTATTTATTATCAGAAAATGTTTACCAAAAATGTTTTCTCAAGTGACACAGATGTCCACTGGTTGAAAAATATTATACTTGGGCCAGGCACCGTGCCTCACTCTTATAATCCCAAAACTTTGGGAAGGTGAGGTGGGCGGATCAGCAGAGGTGAGGAGATCAAGACCAGCCTGGCCAACATAGTGAAAACCTGTCTCTACTAGAAATACAAAAACTAGCCAGACTTGATGGTGCACACCTGTAATCCCAGCTACTCAGGAGACTGAGGCAGGAGAATCACTTGAATCTGGGAGGCAGAGCTTGCAGTGAGCCCAGATCACACCACGCACTCCAGCCTGGGCAAGAGAGTGAGACTCCATCCTCTATCTCAAAAAAAAAAAAAAAGAAAGAAAGAAAGAAAGAAAAATATTGTACTTGGGAACAATTTTTTTTGTTTGTTTTGTGAGACAGTGTCTCACTCTGTCACCCAGGCTGGAGTGCAGTAGTATGATCTTGGCTCACTGCAACCTCCAACCCCTGGGTTCAAGCAGTTCTTCTGCCTCAGCCCCCCAAGTAGCTGGGATTATAGGCACGTACCACCACACCGGGTGATTTTTGTATTTTTTAGTAGAGATGGGGTTTCACCATGTTGGCCAGGCTGGTCTCAAACTCCTGACCCCAAGTGATCCACCCACCTCGGCTTCCCAAAGTGCTGGGATTACAGGCATGAGCCACCATGCCCAGCCTTGGAAACAGTATTTTAAAGCCTCACATACAACTTCAGGAAGCCAAGGCGAGCAGATCATTTGAACTCAGGAGTTCGAAACCAGCCTGGGCAACAAGACGAGACCCTATCTCTACAAGAAATAGAAAATTCAGTCAGTCATGGGGGTGTACGCCTGTAGTCCCACCTACATGGGAGGCTGAGGTGGGAGGATTGATTGAACCCGGGAGGTCAAGGCTGCAGTAAGCCATGATTATGGGCATTACTGTACTCCAGTCTGGGCAACAGAGTGAGACTCTGTCTCAAAACGAAACCAAAAAAAAAAAACCCCATACATCAATATTATTGTTCCGATAATAGCTATCAGTGACACAGGCCCTCTTGCTGAACATTGAGTATATTCATTTTTAAACAAGTGAGACAGGGCAGAAAACTATTTCCCTGAAAATGATAAAAATTTAGTTCTGCTGCCGGGTGCAGTGGCTCACGCCTGTAATCCCAGCACTTTGGGAGGCCAAGGCGGGCAGATCACTTGAGGTCAGGAGTTCAAGACCAGCCTAACCAACATGGCGAAACCCTATCTCTACTAAAAATACAAAATTAGCTGGATGTGATGGTGCATGCCTGTAATCCCAGCTACTTGGGAGGCCGAGGTAGGAGAATCGCTTCAAGCTGGGAGGTGGAGGTTGCAGTGAGCTGAGATCGCGCCATTGCACTCCAGCCTGGGGAACAAGAGCGAAACTCCATCTCAAAAAAAAAAAAAGAAATTTAGTTCTGCTACCTGATGATAAATATAAAATCATTAATACACAACCAGTATTACTGTGCTTCTAATTTTTTACAGAAGCCATATGGGAGAGAGACTCTGTGAAGGTAAAGAAAGTAGTCAATGTGCAGAAACCGTCAGTCCCAATCTAAGTGTGAGGAAGAACACTGCTGGAGTAAAACCATATGAATGTACTGTCTGTGGAAAAGTCTTCGTGCGTCGTTCATCCCTTACTAGACACATGAGGTCTCACACTGGATATGAGCTATTTGAGAAGCCATATAAATGTAAGGAATGTGGGAAAGCCTTTAGTTATCTCAAATCCTTTCAAAGACATGAAAGGAGTCACACTGGAGAAAAACCCTATAAATGTAAACAATGTGGAAAAACCTTCATATATCACCAACCCTTTCAAACACATGAGCGGACGCACATTGGAGAAAAACCCTATGAATGTAAGCAATGTGGAAAAGCTCTTAGTTGTCCCAGTTCACTTCGAATTCATGAAAGGATTCACACTGGAGAAAAGCCCTATGAATGTAAAAAATGTGGGAAAGCCTTCAGTTGTCCCAGTTCTATTCGAATACACGAAAGAACTCACACTGGAGAGAAACCCTACGCATGTAAGGAATGTGGGAAAGCCTTCATTTCCCACACAAGTGTTCTAACACACATGATAACACACAACGGCGATAGACCTTATAAATGCAAGGAATGTGGGAAGGCATTCATTTTTCCCAGTTTTTTACGAGTACACGAAAGAATTCACACCGGAGAGAAACCCTATAAATGTAAACAATGTGGTAAAGCCTTCAGATGTTCCACTTCCATTCAAATTCATGAAAGAACTCATACTGGAGAGAAGCCCTATAAATGTAAAGAATGTGGGAAGTCTTTCAGTGCACGCCCAGCCTTTCGAGTACACCTGAGAGTGCACACTGGAGAGAAACCCTATAAGTGTAAAGAATGTGGGAAAGCCTTCAGTCGGACCAGTTACTTTCGAATACATGAAAGGACTCACACTGGAGAAAAACCCTACGAATGTAAAAAATGTGGGAAAACCTTCAATTATCCTCTAGATTTGCAAATCCACGAGAGAAATCACACTGGAGAAAAACCCTATGAGTGTAAGGAATGTGCAAAAGCCTTCATTTCTCTCGAGAACTTTCGAAGACACATGATCACCCACACTGGAGATGGACCTTATAAATGTAGGGACTGTGGGAAGGCCTTCATTTTTCCTAGTGCGTTACGAACACATGAGCGAACTCACACTGGAGAGAAACCCTATGAATGTAAACAATGTGGAAAAGCCTTTAGTTGTTCTAGTTACATTCAGATACATGAAAGAACTCACACTGGGGAGAAACCTTATGAATGTAAGGAATGCGGGAAGGCCTTTATTTATCCCACAAGCTTTCAAGGACACATGAGAATGCATACTGGAGAGAAACCCTATAAATGTAAAGAATGTGGGAAGGCCTTTAGTCTTCACAGTTCCTTTCAAAGACATGAAAGAATTCACAGTTGTGAGAAACCTCTTGAATGTAAGCAATGTGGAAAAGCCTTCAGTTTGTCCACATCCTTACAAAAGCATATGAGAATGCACACTCGATAGAAACTCTATAAATGGGAGAAACGGGAAAGTTTTCAATTCTAACAGATACTTTCAAAGTTGTGAAAATTCCCAGTGAAGAGAGAAATCCTACCAGTGTAATATAGAAAGCGAGATGCAAGATAATTCGTGTATAGTCAGGTACCATGTAATCATGTTTCATTGAGCAATGGACCATATACAGGTTGGTGGCCCCGTAAGATTATATAATACCTAAAACATTTCTATCAACTGCAATTTAGTAGCGGTAGAAACACCATAGTGCAGCACATTATTTAAGTGTTTATGGTGCTGGTGTAAACCTATTGCACAGTTGTATAAAAGTACAACACAGCTGGGCATGTTGGCTCACACCTGTAATCCCAACACTGGGAGACTAAGGCGGTAGGATTGCTTGATGCCAGGAGTTTGTGACTACTCTGGTCAACATAGTGAGACCCCGTCTCTACAAAAACTAAAAACATTTTCTAAGTGTGGAAGTACACCCTGTAGTCCCATCTACATGGGAGGCTGAGGCAGGAGGATTGCCTGAGCACGGGAGTTCAAGGCTACAGTGAACCAAGATCAAGCAATGGCAGCCCAGCATGGGTGACAGAGTGATACTCTGTATCAAAGATTAAAAAAAGTAAATTGGCTGGGCACAGTGGCTCATACCTGTCATCCCAGCACTTTGGGAGGCTGAGGTGGGAGGATCAGTTGAGGTCAGGAGTTCAAGACCGGCCTGGTTAACATGATGAAACCCTGTCTCCATTAGAAATACAAAAGTTAGCTGGGTGTGGTGGTGCGCCTGTAGTCCCAACAACTTGAGAGGCTGAGACAGGAGACTCGCTTGAACCTGGGAGGTGGAGGTTGCAGTGAGCCGAGATCTGCCACTACGGTCCAGCCTGGGTGACAGAGCGAGAGACTGTCTAAAAAAAAAAAAAAAAAATTACAGCACATATAATTATGTGCAATATATACTTGATAATAAATGGCTACATTACTGGTTTATATATCTACAATACTGTTTTAAAATGTATTCGTATTTTTTTTTTTAACAGTAAGACAGTCTCAGGCAGGTCCTTAAGGAGATATTCCAGAAAAAAGGCATTGTTATGATAGGCGATGACGGCTCCATGTGCAGGACTGCCCCTGAATGTATTCCAGCGGGACAAAACGTGAAGGCGGAAGACAATATTGATGATCCTCACCCCGGGTAGTCCTACACTAATGTGTGTTTGTGTCTTAGTCTTTAACAAAAATAATATTAAAAGTAAAAAAGAATTAATAGAAAAAGCTTATAGAATATGGACATAAAATATTTTTGTATAGCTGTACAATGTGTTTTAAGCTAAATTATTACGTCAAAGGTTTTAAAAATAAGTTTATAAAGAAAATAATGTACAGTAAGTTAAGGTTTATTTATTATTGAGGAAAAAATGTTTTTATGAATGTAGTGTAATCTAAGTGTACAGTGTTTATAAATTCTCCATTAGTGTACAGTAACATCCTAGGCCTTCCCATTCACTCACCACTCACTGACTCATCCAGGGCAACTTCTAGTCCTGCAAGCTGTGTTCATGGCAAGCGTCCTATGCAGGTGCATCCTTTTTTATCTTTTATACTGCATGTTTACTGTGTGTATTTTCTATGTTTAGACTCATAAATACTTAACATTTTGTTACAATTTTCTGCAGTGTTCAGTACAATAATACGCTGTATGGTTTATAGCCCAGTAGCAATAGACTGTACCATATAGTCTAGATGTGTTGTAGCTATACCATCTAGATTTGTGTAAGTTCACTTTGTGATGTTTGTACCATAAGGAAATCACCTAACAACATGTTTCTCAGAACATATACCCATGATTAAGCAACTTCTGACTGTATAATGCTCCAGAAAATTCACACCATGATATAAATTCATCACACATGATATAAAAGTTAAGGCTAGGCATGGTGGCTTATGCCTATAATCCCAACACTTTGGGAGACCAAGGCAGGCAGATCACCTGAGGTCAGGAGTTCGAGACCAGCCTGGCCAAGATGGTGAAACCCCATCTCTACTGAAAATACAAAAATTAGCTGGGTGTGGTGGCATGCGCCTGTAATTCCAGCTACTTGGGAGGCTGAGGCAGGAGAATCATTTAAACCTGGGAGGCGGAGACTACAGTAAGCTGAGATTGTGCCACTACACTCCAGCCTTGGCAACAGAGCAAGACTCCATCCTACACACCAAAAACTTAAAAAAAATTTTTTATCACTGGCTTATGCTTCAAGTACATCTCTGGACATCAATTGTAACATTACTTTTCCAAGAAATCCTGGAGGTGAGATAATTCTGTAAGTACTCTTTAAGCAGTAGTCGAAAGTTTAAAAGGTTGTGTTTTCTCTTTAAATCAGTTAGTAAAACTTTTCTCTTTTGATGTCTTGATTCATGAGTAAATTGAAGTGTTTTGTTTTTTTTTTGAGACGGAGTCTTGCTCTGTCCCCCAGGCTGGAGTGCAGTGGCGCGATCTCAGCTCGCTGCAAGCTCCACCTCCCGGGTTCACACAATTCTCCTGCCTCAGCCTCCCGTAGCTGGGACTACAGGTGCCCACCACCACACCCAGCTTTCTTTGTATTTTTAGTAGAGACGGGGTTTCGCCATGTTAGCTAGGATGGTCTCGATCTGCTGACCTCATGATCCGCCTGCCTCGTCCTCCCAAAGTGCTGGGATTACAGGCTTGAGCCACCGTGTGCAGCCTGAAGTGTATTTTTTTTTCTTTTAAAGACCAGTGTTAGTAGAAGGTGTATTTTTAATATACAATTAATTTTAATTTGTATATGGTTTTTCAGTTCTCTGAATAAAGAGATTGTTGAATACTGACACATTGGTAACTGTAGTACTTTTCCTACTGGCCTCATGTGGAAGGTGGTGCGTATATTATCCATTATATATTTGTTTCACCTTTCTTTTGCGAGAAACTACTTTTTAAATTTCTTGGCCAGACACGGTGGCTCACTCCTTTGTAATCCCAGCACTTTGGAAAACCAAGGCAAACAGATCACTTGAGGTCCGGAGTTCAAGACCAGCCTGGCCAACATGGTGAAACCCCATTCTCTACTAAAAATAACCAAAGTTAGCCAGGCATGTTGGAGGGTGCCCGTAATCTCAGCTACTCAGGAGGCTGAGGCAGGAGAATTGCTTGAACCTGGAAGGTAGAGGTTGCAGTGAGCCGAGATCACGCCACTGCACTCCAGCCTGGACAACAGAACGAGACTACACATCAAAAAAAAAATAAAACGTAATAAATTTATTGCCGGACGCAGTGGTTTACGCCTGTAATCCCAGCACTTTGGGAGGCCGAGGCGGGTGGATCACGAGGTCAGGAGATTGAGACCATCCTGGCTAACACAGTGGAAACCCCGTCTCAACTAAAAATACAAAAAAAAATAGCCAGGAGTGGTGGCGGGAGCCTGTAGTCCCAGCTACTCCGGAGGTTGAGGCAGGAGAATGGCGTGAACCCAAAGGCGGAGCTTGCAGTGAGCCGAGATCGCGCCACTGCACTCCAGTCTCGGCGACAGAGCAAGACTCTGTCTCAAAAAAAAAAAAGAACGAAAACTTACCCAGTGATGATGTGAACAAGCCGGCACCAGATGGGAAAGCGGCTGAGCCCAGGTTGCCCTACCCCATTCACCTGCGACGGCACCAGTAGGTCCCCAAGGGCAGAGGGGAACTTCATACGCCAGTCATCTACCACGATTCTCAAAGACCGCAGACCCCCATCCCACAGTAACAATCTTAGGCTCCCCCAGATGCTGCAGTAACTATCTCAGGAAAGTCCGTTATGCAGCACCGCCTGTGGCGACCGAGAAGACCTTGCCATCTCCCTCGGTCTCCTGGAACACTGTGTTGGGCTCTCCGGCCGGATCTTGTCCCTCACATGGGACAACCAAGCTCAGGGGACGATATCAGAGTGATCACCAAGTGGGGCCCGACCACCGGTGCGACTGCGCCAGACCTGGACCTTCCCCTACCCCACCAGATGCCACCTGATCAAGGTCTCACTCCAACCTGTATCTCGGCCCAAAGCAGTCAGAGGGTAGCCTGCTGGGCCCGGGCCACGCTCCACGGATTTCCTGAATGGCTAGGGCTGATTCCCAGCCTCTACAGGCGGGCTTAGAAAAATTTGGGAGAGTCCAGCTGGGTGCAGTGGCTCATGCCTGTAATCCCAGCACTTTGGGAGGCTGAGGCAGGCGGATCACCTGAGGTCGGGAGTTCCAGACCTGGCTGACCAACATGGAGAAACACCGTCTATACTACAAATACGAAATTAGTCGGGCGTGGTGGCACATGCCTGTAATCCCAGCTACTAGGGAGGCTGAGGTAGGAGAATCGCTTGAACCTGGAAGGCAGACATTGCGGTGAGCTGAGATCATGCCATTGCACTCTAGCCTGGGCAACAGGAGCAAAACTCCGTCTCAAAAAAAAAAAAAAGAAAAATTTGGGAGAGGCTGGGCATGGCAGCTCAAGCAAGTCATCCCAACACTTTGGGAGGCTGAGGCGGGAGGATCACTTTAGTCCAGGATTCTGAGGTTGCAATGTGTTCTGATCAGGCCAGCACACTCCAGCGTGGGTGACAGAGGGTGACTCAGTCTCCAAAAAGATAACTCAGAAGAAATAAACAATTTTGAGGCTGGGCGCAGTGGCTCACACCTGTAATCCCAGCACTTTGGGAGACTGAGGCAGGCGGATCACCTGAGGTTGGGAGTTTGAGACCAGGCTGGCCAACATGGTGAAATCCTGTCTCTACAAAGAAAAACAAAAGTTAGCCAGGTGTGGTGGCGGGCACCTGTAATCCCAGCTTCTCAGGTGGCTGAGGCAGGAGAATCGCTTGAACCTGGGAGGTGGAGGTTGCAGTGAGCCGAGATCATGCCATTGCATGCCAGGTTGGGTGACACAGTGAGACTATGTCTCAAAAAATAAACAATTTTGGTTGGCACTTCCTACCATGGGGCCCCACGCAGAAGGGTAGACAGCCCTGGGGTGCTCTCCCCAGACTACCTTGGCACATTTCACTGCTTTCTCCTTCTAGAAGACTTTATTTTTTTGTTTTTTGAGACAGCATCTTGCTCTGTCACCCAGGCTGGAGTGCAGTGGCGCCATCTCGGCTCACTGCAACCTCCACCTCCTGGGTTCTAGCGATTCTGGTGCCTCAGCCTCCTGAGTAGCTGGGATTACAGGCATGCACCACCACACCAAGTTAATTTTTTGGGTTTTTTTTGGTAGAGATGGGATTTCACCATGTTGGTCAGGCTTGTCTTGAACTCCTGGCCTCAAGTGATCAGCCAGCCTTGGCCTCCCAAAGCACTGAGATTACAGATGTGAGCTCCTGTGCCTGGCCCTAGAAGGAGACTTTTCTTTTTTTTTTTTTTACTGAGACAGAGTCTCGCTCTGTCGACCAGGTTGGAGTGCAGTGACACAATCTCGGCTCACTGCAACCTCCCTGTCCCAGGTTCATGCAATTCTCCTGCCTCAGCCTCCATAGTAGCTGGGACTACAGGCACCCGCTACCACGCCCAGCTAATTTTTTTGTATTTTTAGTAGAGATGGGGTTTCACCATGTTAGCCAGGATAGTCTCAATCAGAAGGAGACTTTAATTTAAAGTTTTCAGGGGATTCATCCTGTGGCCAGACTCTATGGAGCAGGACAACTATGCCGGGGTGCCCTTCTCAGGCCTCTCTGGCTCACCTGTAATAATCCCTGTCTTTAGAGGGTGACTTAGACAAATTTTCAAGGAGCATATCCAGGAACCAGGCCCCACGTGTGACCAAAACTAGCCCTGGGGTGCTCTGCTGTAGGGTTCCTAGCTCACCTAAGCTGTTTCCTTATCCCCACCCCATCCCCAAGGACCGACAAATATTTCCTGGAGGCACATCCCACAGTCAGAGGCCTCTGCAGGATGGCAGCTCACCTGTGGTCCTTCTGCTGGCCTCTTTATTTGGTTGCGACCAGTCCGTACCACTGGCTGGGACACAGGAATCTTTGCACTCAGAGCCTCCTATGAAGGAGCCCACACAGGGCTGTGGGCAAACTCAGGTCACCCTCTCCAGGCCTCTCGTTGGCCAGGTCCAATCTCTCTTCCTGGAGGGGGACTTATAAAAGTTTGGGGCGGGAGGTCACATGTTAAAACAGGGACGCATGTGGGACCAGGGCTGAGCCTGGAAAGTACTCCACAGTCCTTACTCAACCCAGGCCAGTCACTACCATAGGAGGGGGACTTAGAAATACTTTTGGTGGGGGTGATACCTCCAGTAACAGGTCCAATATGGCAGATGGGTGCAGGGAGCCCTTTTTAGGCCTCACAAGCTGGCCCAGCCCTCTGTCAAGAAGGAAACTTAAAAAGCACACATCTGGTGACCATGCCCCAAGTGGGACCACAGAAGAGTGTCCCCTGCCATCCCACCCTGGCATCCCTAGGTGGCCCATGCTAACTGGCCCATTGGAGGGGTTCTCAGAGGAAACATTAGAGGGCCAACATGATACCACCCTCACTGGGCTTCCCTGTCCACCCTGGGCCAGTCCCTTGTCATCAGAGGGGGCCTAAGAAACATATGCTGTTGGTGCTTGCAAACTGACCCCTAGAACACTTAAGAACTTTTTATTTTTATTTATTTATTTTTTTGAGACGGAGTCTCGTTCTGTCACCAGGCTGGAGTGCAGTAGCACAATCTCGCCTCACTGCAATCTCCGCCTCCTGGATTCAAGTGATTCTCCTGCCTCAGCCTCCTGAGTAGCTGGGACTACAGGTGAGCGCCATCATGCCCGGCTAATTTTTGAATTTTTAGTAGAGAAAGGGTTTTACCATGTTGGCCAGGATGGTCTCGATCTCTTGACCTTGTGATCCACATGACTTGGCCTCCCAAAGTGCTGAGATTACAGGTGTGAGCCACCGCGCCCTGCCTACTTTTTTTTTTTTTTTTTCTAGAGACAGGATCCGCTCTATCACGCAGGCTGGAGTGCAGTGGAGCCATCATGGTTCACTGCAGCCTCCAACTTCTGGGCTCAAGCAATCCTTCCACCTCAGCCTCCCGAGTAGTAGCTGGGGATTATAACTGCATGCCATCCTATCTGGATAATTTTCTAATTTTTAATTTTTTTTTCAAGAGATAGGATCCAGGCTGGTCGTGGTGGCTCATGCCTGTAATCCCAGCACTTTGGGAGGCCGAGGCAGGCAGATCACTTGAGGTCAGGAGTTTGAGGCCAGCCTGGCCAACATGGTGAAACCCCATCTCTACTAAAATTACAAAAAGGAGCCAGGCATGGTGGGGGGCGCCTGTAGTCCCAGCTACTTATAAGGCTGAGGCAAGAGAATCGCTAGAACCCGGGAGGCAGAGGTTGCAGTGAGCCAAGATCGGGCCACTGCACTCCGGCCTAGGCAACAGAGAAAGACTCCGTCCCCCACCCCCGCCACCACACACACACAAAGAGATAGGATCTGGCTCTCTTCCCCAGGCTAGAGTGCAGCGGTGTGATTATCACTTACTGCAGCCTTGACCTCCTGTGCTCAAGCAATTCTCCCAAGTAGTTGGGAATACAGACACCTGTCACCACACTCGGCTAATTTTTTAAATTTTTTGTACAGACAGGGCCTCATTTTGTGGCCCAGGCTAGTCTAGATCTCCTGGGCTCAAGTGATTCTCCCTCCTCAGTCTCCAGAGTTGTTAGGATTACAAGAGCAAGTCACCACACCCGGCTGTGGGTTATAAATTCTGTCCCCCTCCAACAAGCAAATAACAAACAAACAAAAAAAACCCACACTCAGTCACAGAGTGACCTGAGTCTTAGTAGTAGCATTTTAATGGCAGCAGCCCCAAGAGGAGAGTGAGAGTCTGCTCTGCCCCCGGAGCAGGGGGCTTGGGCTTGGAGGGGCCATCACAGCAGACCTAACCATCCACCTCCTTCCACTGAACTGAGGCCAGGAAAGTGCGGATTTCCATGGGTTCCAGCGTGATGTTGGCCGGGTCCAGCTGGTAGGGAGTTTGGTGGGGTGTGGGGCCTGGAGAGGTGTGGGGGAAGGAGGAGTGAGGGGGTGCA
Source organism: Papio anubis (assembly GCF_008728515.1). Lineage (NCBI taxonomy): Eukaryota > Metazoa > Chordata > Mammalia > Primates > Cercopithecidae > Papio > Papio anubis. Next base: position 39,424,418 of record NC_044995.1, on the reverse strand, counting down.
GACTTCCTCTGACTTACCCCACTATGCTTCCTCCCCTGGTTCTGGACACAGCTGCACATCCCCGAATCTGTCTCCAAGGCCTCAATCCCAGACTCCTAACCTGCTTCCCCAGCCCTGAATACACTCCCAGGTCCAATGCCTGGCCACTGTCCTCATACCCTCAATCTGACCCCAGGGGTGATGGACACCCTCCCAGAACTAGACACGAATGGGGATTTTCAAATCTTGTTTTAGGAAATAAACACCACCCACAAACCTCAAGACCCATTCCCAGTTTGCCGTACCCATTTCAGATCCGTTAAGCCCTAACCTGGATCTGGACTCTGCCCCCATACCCTCATGACCCGTTTGGGTCCTGGCCAACATCCCATGCCTCACGCATTGCCCCCACCTGCCGGCCCCAGGTAAGACTCCACCCCTTCCCTACCCCTGAGCAGGGCCCCACCTGTGTTTGTTGCCCACTTGAGCCTGGAGGCTGCCTCACGGAGCTGGTTGGCCACCAGCGTGGTCTCCTGCAGGCGGGTGATGGTGAAGGTGGAGAACAGGTCCTGCGGGGAAGGGGATGGGCCCAGATGAGTTGGAGCAAAGCCAGGTTTCCCTTCTCTCCCTCTTTCTTGCCTCTCTCCGATCTCCTTCTCAATTCTGCCCTTCTCACCCTCAAGTTCAAGGTAACGGGGGCGCTCAGGTTACGTCCGGAATCCTCTCCCACGGCAAACTGGTGCTCCAAGCGCAGCAGCACCATCTCGGGGCCCCAGCTAGCCAGCGTGAGCAGGTGCACCGAGGGCGGCAGCTCCCTGCGCAACCCGGAGAACTGCGGGAGAGATGGCGGGGCTCAGTTGGAGGGGGCGGGGCCTGGATGAAGAAGGGCGGGGCCGACCTAGGTCAGGAGGCAGGGCTAGGTTGTAGGGGCGGGGTTTCGCCGGAGACGGGCAGGCTCAGCCGAGAGGAGAGGCCAGGGCCGTGACAGGGAGGGCTGAGCCAATGGCGAGATGGGTCGGTCCTAAGCTTAGGGTTCGAGTTCCGACGGAGTAGAACTGATGTGACTTGAGACTCTGGGAGTTATGGCGGGGCTGAAGCCGCGGGGCGGGGTGAGGCGGGACAGAGCCTGGGGGAGGTGAGGAGGTGAGGGCGGGAGCGGGGTTAAAGTGAATGGACGGGGCCGGAGGTGAGGAGGTGGTTTAGGGGCCTGAGCTACAGCTGTGCCTCTACACAGTCCAGGCGGGTTGGGAGGGGCGGGCACTGGGCGGGGACTGTCCAGGGGATGGGGCTGGCCCGAGGGTTTGGGGCTAATTAGGAAAATCTGCAACCAAACCCGGCTCCCTGGTAGACTTCATTCCGGTCCTCTCTGCCCACCCCGCTGCCCCTCACCTGCGTGCGCGGAGGAGCCCCGAGATTGTAGGCGGCGCCGCCACCCGGGGCCAGCACCACCTGCGGGGCCAGGACCTCCTGCTCGGCCAGGAGTCGGTGCCCAGCAGCTGCAGCCTGGGCTGTGTCCAGCAGCACCAGGTGGCGCCCTCGCACCCACGCCCCCGACCCGTTCTCCATTAGTGGCTCCGATACTCCGCGTTCATCGTCCTTCAGCAGCCTTCGGTGCACCTGGGGGGAGAGTCGTGGGTTTGTGGGTGTCCTTGGGCCAGAAACTGGGTAAGGGCGTGTGGGAATGTCAAGAGAAATTAAAGGGTGGGAGGAACAGATGATGAGGTGAGGGTCTGGTAGGGCAACCCCAGCAGAGGCAGGATCCAAGTAGGCATGGGAACCAGGCCGGAGGGAGGTAAGTGCCTAACAGGGGGGCCTGGATATGGCACGTCAGAGCCTGGAGGGAGCCTGGGTAGGAAATGGAGAAAAACGGAGAGAAAAAGTCGCACATAGAAATGGAGTCCTCGGCCGGGTGCGGTGGTTCACGCCTGTAATCCCAGCACTTTGGAAGGCCGAGGTGGGTGGATCACCTGACGTCAGGAGTTCCAGACCAGCCTGGCCAACATGGTGAAACCCCATCTCTACTAAAAATCTCAAAATTAGCCAGGCGTGATGGTGTGTGCCTGTAATCCCAGCTACTCGGAAGGCTGAGGCAGGAGAATCGCTTGAACCTGGGAGGCAGAGGTTGCAGTGAGCTGAGATAGCACCATTGCACTCCAGTTTGGACAACAAGAGCAAAACTCCATCTCAAAGAAAAGAAAAGAAAGAAACGGAGTCCTCAGCTTAGTGGGGCCTGAAAGCAGAGAACTGGGCCAGAAACAGCCTTCAAGGTCCAGCAGGGGGCCAGGTTGGGAGGACCCTGGCTCGGATGGGGCTCTGACCCACTCACCATGAGCTCCAGCGAGCCATCTCTCAGGCTGCTTCCCCCCTGGGAGCGGTCAGTCAGCACAGTCAGCTGCATGTTTCCATCCTGGGGGGTTGAAGGGTGAGAGTGGAGGGCAGTCAACCCCAACCCCAGGCAGCCTTGAGATGCTGCAGATAAGGGGTGATTCCCTTTCTATCGAGGTGGGGAGGTGCAGGGTGGGGGAGAGCTACCGTAATGTAAATCCGGGTGTTGACTGGATAGTAGTTTCCTGCCACAGGCTCCGTCTGGTTCAGTTTCCAGGTGGGTCGATAATCCCGCCTGCGGTTGGGGGTGAGCTGGTCAGGCTTGGGGTCTGGCTCCCCCGCTCTTTTTTATATTATTATTATTATTTTTGAGATGGAGTCTCACTCTGTTGCCCAGGCTGGAGTGCAGTGGCGTGATCTCGGCTCACTGCAAGCTCTGCCTCCCGGGTTCACGCCATTCTCCTGCCTCAGCCTCTCGAGTAGCTGGGACTACAGGCACCCACCACCACACCCGGCTAACTTTTTGTATTTTTAGTAGAGATGGGGTTTCACCGTGTTAGCCAGGATGGTCTGGATCTCCTAACTTCGTTATCCGCCCACCTTAGCCTCCCAAAGTGTTGGGATTACAGGCATGAGCCACCGCGCCCGGCCTGGCTCCCCCACTCTTCACTCTCCCTTCATCCTCTGTCTCCCATGCTCACGTAATCAGCAAATTCCCCCACAACCCCTGGGCCCCAACACACCACTAACGACCCCCTCAGTGCTCTCAGTCACCCTCTACCTCCTCTCCAGGATCTCCCGGCCATTGCTGTCTGTGTAGAAGCGTCCCTTTGTCTCCAGCGGTGTGTCAAAACGGCTGATGACCTCCTTCCCCCAGGTGTCACTGTACCCAATGGGATGGCAAGGTTGTGAGCCTTGGATAAACCCCACTCTGCCCTTGCTTCCACACCCCTCTCCCAGCCTGTGCCACTCACCCCACAGGTATCGGCCCCACCGACCACTCCAACTCCAGGTGCCGCTGTCCTGGGTACAGGCGAACCACCTGGGAACACCAGGCTGAGAAGTTCTGGTGCACCTCCTGCACCAAGGGCGTCTGCAGGCACACAGGTGAGGTGGGTGTCAGCCTGTACCTTAGCAGAGTTGAGTCCTACAAATGTCCCCTCACCCTGGCCATAAACCCCATTAAAGCCTACATCAGGGTCAACCTTTAGTCACTGCCACATAATTCTTTTTTCTTTTGAGACAGAGTTTTGCTCTGTTGCCCAGGATAGAGTGCAGTGGCACGATCTCGGCTCACTGCAACCTCTGCCTCCTGGGTTCAAGCAATTCTCCTGCCTCAGCATCCCAAGTAGAGGGATTACAGGCACCTGCCACCATCCCCGGCTGATTTTTGTATTTTTAGGAGAGATGGGGTTTCTATCCATGTTGGCTAGACTTGTCTGAAACTCCTGACCTCAGATGATCTGCCTGCCTTGGCCTTGCAAAGTGGTGGGATTACAGGCATGAGCCACCGCACCCGGCTTCTTTTTTTTTTTTTTCTTTTTTTGAGACAGGGCATCACTATGTAGGCACCTGATCAGCAAATGCTCCCATCTGGTCTTGAACTCCTGCTTCAGTCTCCCAATGTGCTGGGATTACAGGCATGAGCCACTGCACCTGGCTTGCCACATCACTCTTGAGTGTGGCATAAATGCCTCCTGTTCACCATTGCCCCATAGAATACGATTCTAGCGTGGCACATGGCTACCTAGGATAAAGACTACATTGTCCAGTCTTCCCTGAGGCTATCAGTAGCTGAGTGACCACAGTTTGCCCCATAGAAAGTGATCCAAGTGGTGTCAACAATGTTCCTTGCCCCTGTCACACTGCTACTGACTCAAATACAGATGTGGCGGTTGGAGCTTTAGCAGCCATCTTGGACCATGAGGTGGAAACTGAATACTGGGGAAGGCAGAGCAATGAGATAGAAGAGGAAGTCCTGGGTGATTATGGAACTACCCCACCTTCTCTGGACTAACAGCCAGACTGTTTGTTAGAAGAAAAGAATCTTCTATCTTATTCTACTCACAGTTTATTTGGGTAACTCTGTTAGAACAGGCACAACTATATCCTAATACAGTGACCCAGATATGCAGACATTCATCTAAAAGGGACTCACATGAAATTCAAGGCTCTTGAATGTGAACAAATGTGAGTTTTGCCATCTATGAAAGTCAAACATCAATGGGAGGCCCTGGGAAACCCCTGTCCCTAGCCAGATGCACCCACAAGCATTCACCCTGAGACTCACGCAAACCCAATCAATCCAAGGGTGGACTCTCAAATATCCACTCCAGATATAAGCTCCTCTTACTACAGACTTTGGTGAATTTTTCAAGCAGTGATATTTGGCTCTCCTGATTTACAGGCCAAGTGGGAATGCCCCACCCCCAATTTCCAAAACTAAGTATATAAATGTCCACAGCGGATGAGAATGGCTTTGTATGTGTCCTACGGGGAGACTCTCATACGACCAGCCATGAATATCAAGTCTATGGGAGGACCGTCAAATATTCCCCCCGCTGGTCTTAGTCCATTGATCTGAAGGAAAAGTAAATCCTCCCCTACCCTCATGCTACACATGGCCCACCACCCTCCTGGGCTCCCTAACTCCCCCATTCCCAACTGCCCACTCATCATTCCTAGTCCCTGACCTTCACCAGGCGGATCTGAGCCCAGCGGCTCACAGGCAGTGGTTTCTGTTGGTTGGGTCTGAAGATGTAGGCACCCGAGGCCTGGTCACTTTCGCTGTCACCTATACTGGCGTTGTACCTGGGGTTGGGGGAGGTGAAAGTCAGGTAAGGGGCCCTAGCTCCAAGCCGAGCATCACCACACCACCCTCAGGCCTGGTGATCCTTCCTTACCAGAAGAAGGTCTGGCGAACAGGCAGTAGGAGTCGCTGATTCATGTTCATAATCTCCATCAACAGCCCTGTGTCAGGATCAAACGTTGCCCGGATGTGCTGGGCAGAAAAGGGTCCACAGATGGGTTTGTGTGTGTGTGTGTTTGTGTATGTGTGTGTTTTGTTTTTTTTTTTGTTCGTTTGTTTTTTGAGACTGAGTCTCACTCTGTCGCCCAGGCTAGAGTACAGTGGTGCAATCTTGGCTCACTGCAACCTCCACCTCCCGGGCTCAAGTGATTCTCGTGCCTCAGCTTCCTGAGTAGCTGGGATTACGGGCGCCCGCCACCCTCCTGGCTAATTTTTGGATTTTTAGTAGAGAAGGGGTTTCACCATGTTGGCCAGGCTGGTCTCGAACCCCTGACCTCAAGTGATCTGCCTGCCTCGGCCTCCCAAAGTACTAGGATTACAGGCATAAGCCACCACACCCAGCTGGATTTTTTTTTTTTTTTTTTTTTTAAGACAGAGACTTGCTCTGTCGCCCAGTCTGCAGTGCAGTGGCGCAATCTCAGCTCACTATAGCCTCTGCCCCCTGGGTTCCAGCAATTATCCTGCCTCATCCTCCTGGATGGCTGGGATTACAGGCGCAAGCCACCATGCCTGGCTAATTTTTGTTTTTTTGGTAGAGATGGGGTTTCGCAATGTTGGTCAGGCTGGTCTCGAACTCCTGACCTCAGGTAATCCATCCGCCTTGGCCTCCCAAAGGGCTGGGATTACAGGCATAAGCCAATGCACCCGGCCTGGGTTTTTTTTTGTTTTGTTTTGTTTTGAGACTGAGTCTTGCTCTATTGCCCAGGCTGGAGTACAGTGGTGTGATCTTGGCTCACTGCAACCTCTGCTTCCCGGGTTCAAGCAATTCTCCTGCCTCAGCCTCCTGAATAGCTGGGACTACAGGCACATGCCACCATACCTAGCTAATTTTTGTATTTTCACTAGAGACGGGGTTTCACCATATTGGCCAGGCTGGTCTCGAACTTCTGACCTTGTGATACACCTGCCTCAGCCTCCCAAAGTGCTGGGATCACAGGCATGAGCTAACGCGCCGGCCCCTTTTTATTCAATTTAAAATTTTTTTAGGGCCGAGCGCAGTAGCTCACTCCTGTAATCCCAGAAGTTTGGGAGACCGAGTTGGGTGGATAACCCGAGGTCAGGAGTTTGATACCAGCCTGGCCAACACAGTGAAACTCTATCTCTACTAAATTTTTTTAAAAAATTAAATTAAATTTGTTTTCTAGAGATGGGGTCCCACTGTGTTGCCTGGGGCTAGTCTCCAAGCCCTGGGCTCAAGCAGCCCACCATACCCAGCCATTCAACCTGATTTTCTCTTTTTTGTTTGTTTTTGAGACAGAGTCTTGCTCTGTCCCCCAGGCTGGAGTGCAGTGGCATGATCTCGGCTCACTGCAACCTCCCCGTCCTGGGTTCAAACGATTCTCCTGCCTCTCCCTCCAGAGTAGCTGGGACTACAAACATATACCACCACGCCCAGCTAATTTTTGTATTTTTGGTAGAGACAAGGTTTCACTATGTTGGCCAGGCTGGTCTCAAACTCCTGACCTCAGGTGACCTGCCCACCTCAGCCTCCCAAAGTCCTGGGATTACAGCCTCCCAAAGTCCTGAGCCACCATGCCCACCCCAACCTTATTTTCAATCTCACCACCTCTTACCACCTCCGTGGCCTTCCAGGGCTAGTGCAGTCAACCCCTTCCAGGTGCCGGCACTTCCACACTGGCTGCCTACAATCTGTTCCCCCACAACAGCCAGAGCACACCTGTGATACCCTAAGTCCCATCAAAGCCCTCCTCTGCTGCAGACCAGGGCCAGCTTGGGCATCTGATGTGTGAACCACAATACCAGAACTCACAAGACTTTTAGAGGCCTGTGGGAATGTTTTAACTTCTTTCTTTCCGTTTTTTTTTTTTTTTCAGATGGGGTCTGGCTCTGTTGCCCAGGCTGTGGAGTACAGTGGCGCGATCTCGGCTCACTGCAAGCTCCGCCTCTCAGGTTCACGACATTTTCCTGCCTCAGCCTCCCAAGTAGCTGGGACTACAGGCACCTGCCACCACGCCCAGCTAATCTTTTTGTATTTTTAGTAGAGACGGGGTTTCACCATGTTCGCCAGGATGGTCTCGATCTGCTGACCTCATGATCCACCCCCCTCGGCCTCCCAAAGTGCTGGGATTATAGGCGTGAGCCACCGCGCCCAGCCTCTTTTCTTTCATTTTAATAAAAATATAAAAAAGATGTTTTCTTCCTAACATGAACAGTCCAACTACAAAACTTCTTTTTTTTTATTTTTTGAGACAGGGTCTCACTTTGTCACCCAGGCTGGAGTGCAGTGGCATGATCTCGGCTCACTACAACCTCTGCCACCTGGGCTCAAGCAATCCTCCTTCCTCAGCCCCCAAGTGGCTGGGATTACAGACATTACCACCATGCCCAGCTAATTTTTTATATTTTTTGTAGAGCCTGGGTTTCACCATGTTGCCCAAGCTGGTCTCGAACTCCTGAGCTCAGTAGATCCACTCACCTCGGCCTCCCATGGTGCTAGAATTACAGGTATGAGCCACCATGCCCGGCCTATTTTATTATTATTCTTTTCAGACACGGTTTTGCTCTGTTGCCAGGATGGAGTACAGTGGGATAGTCACAGCTCACTGCAGCCTCGAACTCCCCAGCTCAAACCTCCCATCTGGGCCTCCAAATTAGCTGGGACAACTCCTGGGCTCAAGTGATCCTCCTGCTTCAGCCTCCCAAAGAGCTAGGCTTAGACACATGAGCAACAATGACTGGCAAAAGCCAAAGTCTTCCTTTTGGTCCTCAAGGCCCTCAAGGTCTGACCTGTCACCCGTTCACCCTGCTTCAGCCACACTGGGTTCCTTGTGGCTCCTGGGATGCTGCACACTCTCCTGCCTGAGGGCTTTTGTGCCTGTTATTCTCTCCCCACCTGGATCTCTCCAAATAGGAGGAAGAGACTCCTTCCCTCAGGTCATATCTTAAATGTCACCTTTATCAGGAACACATTCCCTGAAACGTCCCCACCAAAACTGCAAACCACCACCTGCCTCCAGCTCTGACCTATCTGTCAAGTGTCACCCATGATCACACTGGGTCCTCATAACAATCCCAGGAAAGGACACTGAGGCTCCGACAAAGGTCACTTGCTCAAGGACACACAATGATTGGAGTGGTGACAGGAGGTCATGAGCCTAGGAACCTGCTGACCCAGAGTCCACACAGCTTACCATGACACTTCAAATTTGTCACAGGAAAGGGGATTGAAATGGGGTCTCACCTCATTTTCGATGGTTAAAGCAGGGGACCAGGATCTCCTGGGGATGGGCTGGGGTGCGCGGGCCTGGGGCTTCCAACGAGGCACCTGGGCTACTGAATAGGTGCTGAAGCCCAGGGCGGGCAGTGAGGCTGAGAACAGCAGCTCCGGAGGGTGCGCCTGACTGTCTGAGCTGGGATATACCACCACCTTGGATAAAGGAGGAGGGAAACTGAGTCAAGAGTACCCACGGAAAGCCATACATGCATGGAGACAACAAACTCAAGGAAGGAAAAGAGTTCTGAGATGGGGAAAGGAAATGGAGGTGTGTGTGGTGGTGGGGGGACAGTCAGATTCCAAGGAAATGATTGCAGAGAAGATTCACCAGGTGGAAAAAAACCCACTGGGAGGGCGGAGAGACTATGGAGTGAAGGAGTGAAGTAGGGGAGTGAAGGAGGAAGTAGGGGAAGAAACCCTCGAGGCAGGTTCTCAGGAGAGGAAGAGGTTTGCGGGAGGACGTTTTCTGGAATGAAGGAGATGTCCATAAACAGCAATAAATTTTCCTGGGGGAGCGGGGTATTAAAATGGGGGACCAGTTAGGCACGGTGGCTCATGCCTGTAATCCCAGCACTTTGGGAGGCCGAGGCAGGTAGATCATGAGGTCAGGAGTTCGAGACCACCCTGACCAACATGGTGAAACCTCGTCTCTACTAAAAATACAAAAATTAGCCGGGTGTGGTGGCGAATGCCTGTAATCCCAGCTACTCGGGAGGCTGAGGCATGAGAATCACTTGAACCCGGGAGTCGGAGGCTGAAGTGAGACGAGATCGCGCCACTGCACTCCAGCCTGGGTGACAGAGCGAGACTCTGTCTCAAAAAAAAAAGGGAGGACCACTCACAGGAGGCAGATGTTCCCAAGGGGAGACTGATATTAAGGGGCAGAGGGAGAAGATACAAGAGCGGGGAAGAGATATGTATGAGTGGGAGGTATTCATAGAGGCAGGCGGTATCCATGAGGGCGACGAGGAAATGCCCATGTGGGAGGGGTTCCAGCGGGGGAATATTCGTTGTCTGGGCTCACATCGCTGGGTACTGTCCTGCCATTGGGGTCCTTCACAACGAAAACGCCTTCGCTGACCGGCAGCCGTACCATCCAATTCACCTTCCGCCCCAGGGGATTATAAACGATGACCTGGAACTGGGGGGGCGGTCAGAGAGGGCACGGGTCACAACAGGCCTTCTCCAAACCCACCCACTTTGCACAGAAATGCCCCTGGGTAGTCCTGGTACGGTCACGGCCCATCACGCCAAGCCCCCTCGAGATGCGTTGGTCTCTGTCCTGACCCAGCGTCGCAGCCCACGTAATTTCACTCCAGTATAGTCCTCCAAAAACATTTTCCAACTACCTCCTCTAAAGCCCATCTGCCCAAGATCCACCCCTTCCGTCCCGGCTCACGCGCGCCGCCGTCTGGCTGAGCGGGCAGATGCTGATGTTTAGCTGTCGGCAGAAGGTTAAGTGATCTTTGAAGCCTCTGAGCCGCGCCAACGCGTTGCTCAGGAGAACCTGCGGAAGAGCGCAAAGGGACCAGTGGGTTCTGGACGCCTGGCCTATCTGACTCCTTCCCTCTCCTCTCCGGCTCCGCCCTGTTCCGGTCTGTGTCCCGCCTCCCTCAAGACTCGCCCCACAAGCCCCTCTAGCCCAGCCCTGCTGCCCTTGACTATGCCCCATAGGTGTCTCGGCCTCCTCTTGTCCACGCCCCGCCTCCTTTTCCCCTCCAAGGCCCCGCCCCGTTACTGAATCTTTCCCTGCCTCCTACAAGCCCCGCCCCCACGAGCCCTTGTAGCCCGCCACACCGCTCTCGGTTACACGTCACACCTGTCCCTGTCCCTTCTTTCCCAGGCCCCGGCCCCGCCCCTTCCTGTCTCCACCCCCACGTCTCCCAAGTCCCGCCCCGCGCACCTCGCAAGACCCCCAGCCTGCAGCAAGCTGGCGTGCGTAGTCGTCTGCCACGTGCTGGCGGGAGGTGCCACTGACAGCGTCGTGATGCTGGAGCACGGCCATCGCCTTATCTGCTCATAGACAATGAGTCCGGTGAGGTTCTGCGGGACTCAGCTCAGACCCCAAGGGGAAGTGAAAGGTCCGGTGCTGGCGGGCAGGGATCTTAGAGGCTTTAAGAAGGAACTCGAGGATGGCCGGGCGCGGTGGCTCACGCCTGTAATCCCAGCACTTTGGGAGGCAGAGGCGGGCGGATCACAAAGTCAGGAGATCAAGACCATCCTGGCTAACACGGTGAAACCCCATCTCTACTGAAAATAGCCAGGCGTGGTGGCGGGCACTTGTAATCCCAGCTACTCGGGAGGCTGAGCCAGGAGAATGGCGTGAACCTGGGAGGCGGGGCTTGCAGTGAGCCGAGATCGCGCCACCGCACCCCAGCCTGGGCGACAGAGCGAAACTCCGTCTCAAAAAAAAAATAAAAAAAGAAGGAACTCGAGAGGGGCGGCCTAGGGGTGGTTTCCAGCTTCAGCCGCAAACCTCTTCCTCTCTTGGGCCCGATGCTTACTGAGAGGTGCACTGTCTCCTGAGCCATAGGGTCCCACGTTGGCCGCCAGGCCCACCAGCGCCTCCAGCTGGTTGCACACCTGGAGGCAGAGGGGTATGTTGGGGTGCCCAGGTCGGGCCTCGGGGCTGTGTGCCCCCTCTAGCCCGGCTCCTACCCACCTGCAAGAAGTTGTAGCTGAGGCGCTCGTAGCGTTTGAGGGCCGGCCGACTAGAAAAGTAACCGGTCCAGAACTGGTGGGGGCCATCCGCGTAAGGGAAGAAGTCGTCATGTTTCACTGACCTACAGCGGCAGGGGCATTGAGGGCAGGGTCATGACCCACGGGGCATGCCAACCCCCCCAAGCTCCCCAGTTTCCCCAAATACCAGGTGAGGTTGGCCTTGTTCAGCTCCCAGAGGTAACAAGCGGGGGTGGAGTAGAGAACATGGACACTGCTTCCTTTTGCCTGCTGCTGGGGGAGGCGATGGAGTGAGCCCTCGGGAGTCCGCACCTTCCCAGGGGCCCACACTTCCACACATGTGTGCACATTCATGCATCCCATAGGTTCAGTTTCTCTAAATACACATTTGGTGGCCAAGCCAATGGTCGGATGTGAAAATGAATTTTGGCTGAAGTCAAACATGACCACTAGCCTTTTTAAAAAGGATTTCAGAGATGCAAGAATAAACCTGAAATTTTACTAAACTTTTACAATAATTCCAACTTTATTATTAAAAACTTTTGTGGAAAAACTAAGTGTGACATTATAGGGCAGGAATAATCGTTTTGCAGGACCATCAGATTATTATCAAAAGACACAAATTTTTTTTTTTTTTTTGAGGCGGAGTCTCGCTCTGTCACCCAGGCTGGAGTGCAGTGGCCCGATCTCGGCTTACTGCAAGCTCCACCTCCCGGGTTCACGCCATTCTCCAGCCTCAACTCCTGAGTAGCTGGGACTACAGGCACCCGCCACCACGCCCGGCTAATTTTTTGTATTTTTTAGTAGAGACGGGGTTTCACCGTGTTAGCCAGGATGGTCTCGATCTCCTGACTTTGTGATCCACCCGCCTCAGCCTCCCAAAGTGCTGGGATTACAGACGTGAACCACTATGCCCGGCCTAGACACAATTTTTATAATGAATGGAGGTGCACTTTCACCTGAGCAAGGTGGAGGAAGAAGAAAGTGACCTATGTGAGGAAAAGGATGTTTGTTTTGCACGTGCTGTGTCCCCAGTGTATACAGTAGGTACTCAATAAACTTTTTTTTTTTTTTTGAGACTGAGTCTCACTCTGTCGCCCAGGCTGGAGTGCAGTGGCACGGTCTCAGCTTGCTGCAACCTCTGCCTCCCAGGTTCCACCGATTCTCCTGCTTCAGCCTGCCGAGTAGCTGGTCTTACAGATAAGTGCCACCACGCCCAGCTAATTTGTCCTATTTTTAGTACAGACAAGGTTTCACCATGTTAGCCAGGCTGGTCTCGAACTTCTGTCCTCAAGTGATCCGCCCACCTCAGATTACAATCCCAGCACTTTGGGAGACCGAGGTAGGCAGATCATTTGAGGACAGGAGTTTGAGACCAACCTGGCCAACATAGGGAAACCCTGCGTCTATTGAAAATACAAAAATTAGCCAGGGTTGGTGGCACATGCCTGTAGTCCCAACTACTTGGGAGGCTGAGGCAGGAGAATCGCTAGAACCCAGGAGGCAGAGGTTGTAGTGAGCCAAGATTGTGCCACTGCACTCCAGCCTGGGTGACAAAGCAAGCCTCTAGCTCAATAAACAAACAAACAAACAAATAAATAAATAAATAAAATTTTAAAAAGAAAAAATAAATAAAAATAAATGACATAAAAGAGCTGTTTTGGTGAAATAGCAGTGCAGGGAGCGAGTGGAAGGTGGGGGTGGAGATTGCACTGCAGTGAGGACAAGATTGACGGGAAGGGGTGCCTGAGATGGGAGAAGGGAGACAAGTTTCTGTGCTGATGAGAGTGACTGTGCACACAGCCACAGCCACAGGCCACTTAGTGCGAAACACTAACACATCTGTATTGGGTAAAATGATAACTGCCCAAAAGTGTCCATGTCCTGATCCCCAGAAGCTATTACTACGTTAGATTACATGGCAAACGGGGAATTAAGGTTGCAGATGTAATTGAGGTTGTTCATCAGCTAAACTTAAAGTAGGGAAATTAGGCCACACAGTGGCTCAAATCTGTAATCCCAGCACCTTGGGAGGCCAAGCGGGGTGGATCACGAGGTCAAGAGATCGAGACTGTCCTGGCCAACATAGTGAAACCTTGTCTACTAAAAATACAAAAATTAGCTGTGAGTGGTGGCACGTGACTGTAGTCCCAGCTACATGGGAGGCTGAGGCAGAAGAATCACTTGAACCCGGGAGGCAGAGGTTGCAGTGAGCTGAGAGCACGCCACTGCACTCCAGCCTGGGCAACAGAGCAAGACTCCGTCTCTGAATAAATAAATAAATTAAAATGTGGAAGAAGGAGGCAGAAGAGGTGAGAATGAGAGAAAGGGATGTGATTACAGAAACAGGGTCAGAAAGATGCTGTGTGGCTGGCTTTGAAGATGGAGCCAAGAAGAGACTTTGAATGTGGGCAACTTCTAGATGTTGGAAAAAGCAAGGAAATTGTATTCTCTCCTAGAGACTGCAGAAAGAACACAGCCTTGCCAACACCTTGATTATAGCCTGGTGAGACTCAGGCTGGAATTTTTTTTTTTTTTTTTTTTTTTTTGAGACAGAGTCTTTCTCTGTGGCCCAGGCTAGAGTGCAGGGGTGTGATCTCGGCTCACTGCAACATCTGCCTCCCGGATTCAAGCAATTCCTCTGCCTCAGGCTCCTGAGTAGCTGGGATTACAGGCGTGCACCATCACAGCTGGCTAATTTTTGTATTTTTAGTAGAGACAGGGTTTCATCATGTTGGTCAGGCTGGTCTTGAACTCTTGACCTCGTGATCTGCCCAGCTTGGCCTCCCAAAGTGCTGGGATTACAGGCGTGAGCTATCACGCCCAGCCTCATGCTGGACTTCTTACCTACAGAACTGTAAAACGATGTATTTCCGTTGTTTTGAGCTGCTACGTGTGTGGTCATTTGTTATAGAATGACCACAATAGAACAATAGAAAACAAAGAGAGCACTGAGAGCTATGCACATGACACAAGGCCCCCGGATGCAAGTGCACATGTGCACAAGGGTACCACAGGGTAGGCACACTGACCTGTGCATTTACCAGCCGGATGAGCTTGTCAAGGTTCTTGAACCACATGTTGGCGTTCTCATACTGGAAGTCCGAGCCCATGGTCATCACAATGTGGTTGGTGCGGTAATGCCGGCCCTGCAGGCAAGAGGGACGTCCTGAGGCCAGAGGATCCTGGGCCATCCCTGTGTATAGCTGTGTTTTGATGTATATGGGGTCAAGGATGTTGGGTGCACATACAGGCATGGGTGGAGGTATGGCACATGGGAGCGTGGGGACACAGATAAAAGTAGCCACCGGTTGTTGAGCAGCTCTCTTGGACCCACTACCTAGAAGAGGGCATCCAGGCACCATGCCATGTTATCTCTTGCCCAGCCTATGCTATCTCTTCTAATGAGGAATGCACATAAATCCAGGAGGGGGGCATGGTGATGGTGAAGAGAATAGCATCTTCCTCCAAGGGGCATGAGAACATAATTACAGGGGCTCACACTTGTAATCCCAGCTGCTCAGGAGACTGAGGCAGGAGGATCGCTTGAGTCTAGGAATTTAAGACCAGTCTGAGCCACATAGTAATACCCTGTCTCAAGAAAAAAAAAAAATTAATCTGAAACAATTTTTTTTCTTTTTTTTTGAGACAGAGTTTCACTCTGCTGCCCAAGCTGGAGTGCAGTGATGTGATCTCGGCTCACTGCAACCTCCACCTCCCAGGTTCAAGTGACTCTCTTGCCTCAGCCTCCCAAGTAGCTGGGATTACAGGCGTGCACCACCACACCCGGCTAATTTTTGTATTTTTAGTGGAGACAGGGTTTCGTCATGTTGGCTAGGCTGGTCTCGAACTCCTGACCAGATGATCTGCCCGTCTCGGCCTCCCAAAGTGCTGGGATTACAGGCATGAGCCACTGCACCTGGCCATCAATTTTTTAAAAAAAGGGAAAAAAATTTTTTTTAGGAGACCGTGTTATGCCAGGCATGGTGGCTCACACCTATAATCCTAGCACTTTGGGAGGCCAAGGCAGGAGGATCACTTGAGCCCAGGAGTTTGAGACCAGCCTGGGCCACATGGTAAGATGTTGTCTCTGTGAAAAAATAATTTTTTTAACTTATAAAAGTGTTAAAGGCTGGGCGCGGTGGCTCATGCCTGTAATTCCAGAACTTTGGGAGGCTAAGGCTGGTGGATCACAAGGTTAGAAGTTCGAGACCAGCCTGGCCAATATGGTGAAACCCCCTTTCTTCCGGCTAAGTTTTAAAAAGACATAAAACTTAGTCAGGCGTGGTGGTGGGCACCTGTAATCCTAACTACACGGGAGACTGAGGCAGGAGAATCACATGAACCCAGTAGGTGGAGGTTGCAGTGAGCTGAGATTGTGCCACTGCACTCCAGCCTGGGTGACAGAGTGAGTCTCAAAAAAATAAAAAAGGAATTCTCAATTAAAATGTTAAAAATAGACTGGGCACAGTGGCTCACGCCTATAATCCCAGCACTTTGGGAGGCTGAGGCAGGCAGATCACCTGAAGTCAGGAGTTCAAGACCAGCCTGCCCAACATGACAAAACCCTGTCTCTACTAAAAATACAAAAATTAGCTGGGCGTGGTGGCGGTGCCTGTAATTCCAGCTTCTCAGGAGGCTGTGGCAGGAGAATTGCTTGAACCTGGGAGGCAGAGGTTGCAGTGAGCTGAGATCACGCCACTGCACTCCAGCCTGGGTGACAAGAGCAAGACTCTGTCTCAAAAAAATAATAATAAATAATAAATAAATAAGAATGTTAAAAATAGAGGCCAGGTGTGGTGGCTCACACCTGTAATCCCAGCACTTTGGGAGTCTGAGGCAGGCAGATCACTTGAGCTCAGGAGTTTGAGACCAGCCTGGACAACATGGTGAAACACCATCTCTACTAAAAATACAAAAAAATTAGCTGGATGTGGTGGTGTGCGTCTGGAGTCCCAGCTACTTGGGAGGCTGAGGTGGGAGAATCGCTTGAATGTAGGAGGTGGAGGTTGCAGTGAGCCGAGATCGTGCCACTGCTCTCCAGCCTGAGTGACAGAGCAAGATTCCAGCTCAAAAAAAATTAATTAATTAAAAATAAATTAAAAGTAAAGAGGCATGGTGGCTCACGCCTGTAATCCCAGCACTTTGGGAGGCCAAGGCAGGTGGATCACTTGAGGTCAGGAGTTCAAGACCAGTCTGGCCAACATGATGAGACTCCAGTGCAAAAATACAAAAATTAGCTGGATGTGCTTGTTTGAACCCAGGAGGCGGAGGTTGCAGTGAGCCAAGATCGCACCACTGCACTCCTTGAGACAGAGTAAGACTCTGTCTCAAAAAAATTAAAAATAAAGATAACGTGTTAGGGGGATGCCTGTACCATGGGAAGGGCTCATTGCTTTGTATATACCGGACTTGAAGGTTCTGGACACCAGGGTTACCTGGGCAGTGGCCACATTTAGGAAGTAATCGACCAGCTCCTTGGCGTTGTACTCGGGGCTGCGGGGGTCCTCTACCACTGGCTGATCGACACACAGCACATCCCAGCACAGATTCATTGGCGGGTTGTAACCGTTGGGAAGCACACCTGCAGGTCACACCAGGTTCAAGGGGTGGCCCATCACCCAGACCTGCCGTGGTTTCAAAGCCTGCCATGTCCCACCCAGGATGGGCTTCAGAATTTGCACCCCAGTGCAAAAGGAAATGCAGAGACTTTGTTCCCAGAATACAGAAATTCCAGGACAGTGACGGCAGAGCAGATATCAAGCCCAGGGCCCTTCTGAGTGTGTGGCACCATGGCTGGCCCTGCCCTCACCAAGCCCCCCTCACCAGTGAAGAGGTCCGCGGTCGGGGGCTTCAGGCTGGCACTGGCCCGCCACACCTGCTCCATCTCTAGCTTCTGCATCCGTACCCACTTATCTTGATAATCAAGGCGCCCAAAGAAGAAGCCGTCAAAGCCCATCTGGGGATGGGGGAGGAAAAGGCAGTGTGAATTAGCGCCCAGCCCTCTCACCACCAAACTCCCCTTTGCTTGGGAGGGACAGGTCAGAGCACAGGTTAAAAAGCAGAGCTAAGTCAGTGTGATGGCTCTTGCCTGTGATCCCAGCCTTCCAGGAGGCCAAAGCAAGAGGATCACTTATACCCAGGAGTTTTTGAGACCAGCCTGCACAACACAGACAGACTGTCTCTACAAAAAACTTAAAAATTAGCCAGGCGTGGTGGTGCGCTCTTGTAGTCTCATCTACTACGGAGGCTGAGACAGCAGAATCGCTTAAATCCGGAGATTGAGGCTACAGTGAGCTAGGATTGCACCACTGCACTCCAGCAGAGATGATAGGGATGTATCAACAAAACAAAACAAAAAAACGTAGGGCTGAAACAAAGTGGCCTCCAGCTTATTTCCAAGCTTGGGGAAGTTTCAGAACTCACTACCCTGGGCTAGCAGGGAGAGGGCGGGTCCAACATCAGAAACCAGGTTCACCTCCCCAGCGCTGTCAAAGCTCAGAGCAGGCCTCACTCCAGGAATGAGGTTCCCCCTTCCACAACCTGAGGATGGATGGGGTCTGAGCACAGGTAATGAAGCTGTTTTTAAGGCAGCCTAGGCATCCACTTGCCACCCAGTTTAGGGAGGAGCCATGATCCTAGCTAGTGGGTGAGGCCAGAACTCGAAGGGGGGCCTATTAGGGGAGAGGGTGGAGTCAGCCGGAGCTGGGTCCGCCTGGGGCTGGGCATAGGCGGCTGAGGCCAGAGCTCAAAAGTCACTGGCCTTACGGCCTCACTCAAGGGGCAGGGCTTCAACAGGCTTGGGCCTGGTCCTTGTGAGATTGCAGGGAGAGGGCGGGGTTTGAGTGGGCGAGGGAGGAGCCAGAGTGAGTAAAGAGGTGGGCCCAAGAGAGGTCCCGGGTCGCACCTGCGCAAACAGCGAGGCCTGCTCCCGAGAGTGGCCGAAGGGGTCAATGTGCCAGGCCACACGGGGTCGCCCGTCACTGCCAAATGTGTCCTCCAGAAAGCGCAGCCCGAGTGTCATCTGGTCCACGATGGCACCGTAGTGGGTGGCTGCCTCATCGTTCATCACCCAGCCACCGTTGGCGAACTCCAGGCGCCCTGTGCCAGGACAGGCAAGGTCGGGGTCAGTGGTCACAGCCAGGAGTGGGACCAGGGTGGGTGATACTGGGAATGTGAAAGCCTGCCTGTGCACTCATTTCTGACGGAAGGAGAAGAGGGGTCGCCCCCAGGCCATAGTTCCCAGATAAGGGAAAGAGGCCCCCCTGCATGGCAGGCTTCACAGAGGATGCATGGCAGATGGGGCCTTGTGGGATGTATAAGAGTTCTCGGCTGGGCGTGGTGGCTCACGCCTGTAATCCCAGCACTTTGGGAGGCCGAGGCGGGTGGATCATGAGGTCAGGAGATCGAGACCATCCTGGCGAACACGGTGAAACCCCGTCTCTACTAAAATACAAAAAATTAGCCGGGCGTGTTGGCGGGCGCCTGTAGTCCCAGCTACACGGGAGGCTGAGGCAGGAGAATGGCGTGAACCTGGGAGGCGGAGCTTGCAGTGAGCGGAGATCGCACCACTGCACTCCAGCCTGGGCGACAGAGCGAGACTCCGTCTCAAAAAAAAAAAAAAAAAAAGAGTTCCCCAAATGGAGAGTCCAGGCAGGCGGAGCGATATGCATGTTGCACAGCTTGCACATGGCATGATAAAATCTCAGAAACCAGAAATGCAGAAGCAGAAGCTGGGCTGGGCTTCCTCTTTTCACTTCCTTGGGGCAGACTCACCCTGGCGCACAAGGTCTCGCACGACTTCCCGCATGGCATTTGTCTGCTGGTGCCACCAACGGGAGAAGAAGGCAATCTCCACGTAAATGAAGCGACGGGTGGGATCTGCCAGCAAGGCAGAGATGACCGAGTCCAGGATGTACTGCACACCGGCGTGCTGGATGTCATTCTTGACTGTGGATAACAGGGATAAGGCTCTCAGGGCACAGCAGAGCCAAGGGGGTTATTCCTAGACACAGGAGCCCAAGTCCTGGATCTTAGGGTGACACTGGCCCCACCCTAATGTCCAGGACCCAGAAGGGATTACAGGGACCATGGGGATCCCAGGGACCAGTCCCCATCCTCTACTCACTTCCAT
The DNA here is from genome assembly GCF_008728515.1 of Papio anubis. Classification (NCBI taxonomy): domain Eukaryota; kingdom Metazoa; phylum Chordata; class Mammalia; order Primates; family Cercopithecidae; genus Papio; species Papio anubis. Next base: position 39,405,038 of record NC_044995.1, on the reverse strand, counting down.
AAAAGTACTGGTCCACGGTTTTGAGCCAGCCTACGTCATCATGTGTGTGAGGCACCAGGTGCACGTTCAGCATGTTCGGCTGCACTGTGGGGCATGTCTGCACAGGGACCCCAAACACACATACCTTGTCAATAACCCCGGATGTCGGGGGCTGCAAAGTAAGTCTTGATCTAGAGGTGAGTGACTCAGAGAGGCCTGATCTCGCCTATGTGCCGAGGAGGCCAGGCCCTCCCAGGCAGGACACACACATACATAGTTGTGCTCATAGATACAACCCCCACTTTGCACAACCCCATAGGGCAGCTCTCATTCACACTCTGGGAAAACAATAATAGAAGTAGCTGATGTTTGTTCAGCACTTGCCAACAGCAGACGGTCACCCTGGGAGGTGGGGTGATGTTATCCTCAGTTTCCAGATGAAAGCACTGGGACTTAGAGAGGATAGGTGACTTGCCCAACGTCACACAGTTAGGAAGTGGAAGAACTAGGCTGGAATTTCAGGCAGACTCTAGAGTCCCAGCTCTCAGCCAGCACCTCCCCCCACACATACACTGCTCACCTCCTGCCACCTCCTGCCCCTCCAATCCCACAGTTAAGTGCAGGCAAAGTCCAGGCAAGCATCCCGGAGACACAGAGGCAGGTACAGACACAGTCCCATACTCAGATGCGCACAGCCAGACCTCGCAGTGACACAAAGCACGCACTAAGACCACACTGTCATATTATCAGCCATTCACTAGACACCCGCAGGACAGACCCACCCACACCTCTAGACTGTATTTGGTGTTTCACTCTGCCTCCTGTACGTTTCCGCTCGGAGGCCCCACTCACCTCGTATCCCCCGGCCCGAGCACCGGGAACCGCCAGCAACAACAAAAGGAAAAAGCAGAGAGGCGGGAGCGGTGGCCGCAGGGCGCGGGAGATGGTCCAGGGGCCTGCTGCGTCCAGGCAGCCGCGAGCGCTGACCCCCGCAGCCCGCGCGTAGGCGCCCATGGTTCAGCAGCTTCCTCCTGGGGTTCCACGGCCCTGGAAAGGCCGAGCAAACGCCCCGCCCCGAGACCCGGCCGGGCCAATCGGGGGAGGGGGCGGGGCCAGGGCGCGGTCTGGCAGCTCAAGGGACAGAGGCTGTAGCACTGGGCAATCCCGGGGGTCGTTATAGGAAGGTAGGAAAATGCCACCCTCAGGGCACTTGTTGGACTAAAGGTGACTTTGACGTCTCACGGGCTATAACGAGTCTTGGAATGCTTGGAATCCTGGAAGGACCTAGCTTGCCTAAGAGGAGGATTTGATAAGAGTCCTATACTGTGGGGATTGGGACGTTGGGTAAGTACCCTTGGAGAACCGGGGATGGGATCCAGCCTGGTTGAGAAGGATCCCTGGGTGTTCCGGAGAGGAAAGGGGGTCTGATAAGTGGGGAAAGACCCCGAGTCTTTCACGCCTTTCCCAATTCCTACCAGTTCATTCTCTGATAGAAAACAAAGCCCAGGCCAGGGGCAGTGGCTCAAGCCTGCAATTCCAGCACTTTGGGAGGCCCAGGCTGGTGGATCGCTTGGGCCCGGGAGTTTGAGACCAGCCTGGGCAACATGGGTTGTTTTGTAGAGACGGGTTTGAAAACACAGAATTTGTAATTTTACACAAAATGCAAAAATACAAAAATTAGCTGAGTATGGTGGCACATGCCTGTAATCCCAGCTACTTGGGAGACTGAGGCAGGAGAATCGCTTGAACCTGGGAGGTGGAGGTTGCAGTGAGCTGAGATCAAGATCATGCCATTGCACGCCAGCCTGGGCAACAAAAGTGAAACTCTGTCTCAAAAAAACAAAAATAACTGGGCATGGTAGCACGCATGTGTGCTCCCAGTTATGTGGGAGGCTGAGATGGGAAGATTGCTTAAGCCCAGGAGTTTGAGGGTGCAGTAACCAGAGATTGTGCCACTGCACTCAGCCTGCATGGCATATCTTTTTTTAAGAAAAAAAGAAAAAAAAAAAGGAAACCAAAGCCCAGATTATCTAGGTCATCAGGGCCATCTGGTGAGTTGCCAGAGGGCAGAAGTCACTGTCTTGTTCCTAGCACCTGACTTAAGACACAAAGTTTATGAAGTAAGCAAGCGAACAGCCAGAAGTCTCCAGACTGGGGCTCCACGCCAGGCCTATGGAGCTAGAGCCCTTCCCCCCAGCTAGAAGGAATGCCCCAATGAACAGAAGAGGCTGACAGCCAGAGTGAAAAACTTTATTATTAACAGGCAACAACAAGAAAGCAAATGAATACCCTTAGAACATGGACAGCATCTCCCCCAGCAGCAGGCAGGGGAAAGGAGGCAGGAGGGGTAGGCCTAGGGTGTTCCCTAGGAAAGGGCCAGGTTCCCTCCATCCAGCTGGAGGCACTGAGACGGCCTCATTCAGGGAAGTCCAGGATGGCAGCTGAGGGCAGCAGGTTGAGCAGCCAAAGCCCAGGCCTGGTGGATAAACAGGGTCCAAAATGTGACCTTTCTAGGCTGATATCACCACGGGGGCGTCATGGGCTGAGGATTCTGCAGATAGGACATCACCACGGCAGAGATGGACAGCCTGAGACAGGAGAGAGGTGTCAGTCCAGGATGGGCAGGCTGGAGTCCCCCCACCCCTTACTCAAGAGTCACTCGTTCTCTAGGCCAAGTCTCACATGAAGCTACTCATCATTTGCTTCGTGTCCTCCGAGCTCCGAGAGTTGGCAAAGCTGATGAAGGAGCAGTAGACAGCGACCCAAGCACACCACTTCAGCTGGGGAAAGGTAGGTGGGTGGGCAGGTCAGTGAAAGGCACAACAATGAGTCCCGAAGCCACCTTTCCAGACACCAGTTCATGCCCACTGATTCCATCTGATGCAGCTGGGACCTTGCCCCCCGGAACTCCTCAGTCCCACCTGCTCATGGCATACTCCAGATACATGGTTTCTAGTCCTACTGCCTGGACTGCGTCTCTCAGGGCCAAGACTCTGACATCCCACATGCTTAAGACCCTGCCCCTTTCCACGAGTCCCCTCCAAGTTGCTTCAAAGCCTGGCCCCACCCGCAGACCAATCTGCCACAATCCCGCCCTGACCCGAATTCTTGACTTCACCGAAGACTGGGGCTTTCTTGGCCCAGCGTCATCCCAGCCCCACTCCCGGCCGATCTCAGGTCCTGCCTCATCAGCAATGACAAGACGCCCGGCTTCATTCCAAACCCGCCCCCGGGCCTCGTTCTCAGGTCCAACTACACCCATAGAAGCTCAATCCCGCCCACCTTAAGCATGAGGCCGCACATGCTGAAGATCATGCCCAGCAGGTTCATGTAGTCCGGCGTCGGGTCGTCCAAGGCCGGGTTACATTCGCTGGGCGGGGGCTTGTACCTGCGACAGGCTCGAGGGTCAGGGGCGCTCAGGTCCTGTCCCCGGGATAGACAGACGCTTCCCAGGGCCCCGATCCACACCCCCAACCCGAACCCGTGGCCACGACGCTGGCGTCCTCACCTAAGCACTTTGTTCGGCCTCCGTGGGTCCGACATATTGTTAGTAGACATAGCGAGTCGAAGGCCAGGTCACGCCTCTTCCGCTGCAGAAATTGCAGCTTCCGGCGTGCAAGCTGAGGGCGGATTTTAGAGTAACACCCGAGGCCCTCACATTTCCGTTCCTCATGACAGAGGCTTGGACTCCTCCTACCCAGAGAACGGAAATTTAGGAGAATCCAGAAGTCTTCCTTGACAAAGGGGAAATGGGGAAAAGAACCTGAAATCGGGCTTCAATAGTTCCAACAAGAGCACCCAAATGCCAAAATGATGAACCCGGAAGTGATAAACAGGAAGTAGGTCAGGAAGAACAATAATAAGGTTACACCCAAGCGTGGGTTTCGAAGGCGCGGAATCTTCCATACAGACCGATTTAAGGCGGCGAGGAAGGGGTCCTGGGACCATGGCTTTCCCTGAGCCAAAGCCGCGGCCTCCGGAGCTGCCGCAGAAACGGTTGAAAACGCTGGACTGCGGGCAAGGGGCGGTGCGAGCCGTACGATTTAATGGTGAGCGCCTTAGTCTTCATTCCGGGTCCTCCTCCCGCCTCCTGAGGTCGGCGGCCCAGTAACCCCCGCCTGGTGTTCCCCAGTGGATGGCAATTACTGCCTGACGTGCGGCAGTGACAAGACCCTGAAGCTATGGAACCCGCTTCGGGGGACGCTGCTGCGGACGTACAGCGGCCACGGCTACGAGGTGCTGGATGCGGCCGGGTGAGCCGGGGGCCAGGCTGGGATGGGAGCGCTGAGGCTGGGATCCGAGGTCGATGCTGATGTTCCTCCTCCTGTACTCCAGCTCCTTTGACAACAGCAGTCTCTGCTCCGGCGGCGGGGACAAGGCGGTGGTTCTGTGGGATGTGGCATCAGGACAGGTCGTGCGCAAATTCCGGGGCCATGCAGGGGTGAGTGAAAGCCTGGAGACCCTCATTCGAGCGGAGGGGACCCGTATTAGCGCATAGGTGGTGATGAGGCCACTCCCATTACACCGTAAGGATCCCTTCCCCAGATGACGATTCCCCGCTCCGCATGCCAGGCTAGGCAGTCACCAACCCCTGTCCTTGCTGTTGCCCCAAAACCTTTCACCTCCCCTTCTAACCTTTGCCCTTGCTTTAACCGACACTGGGAACCCTGCCTTTATCCCAGTCCTCCAAAGTCCAGCCTCCTCTGAGTGGCAATAACTTTCTCAGAAGGTGAACACGGTGCAGTTTAATGAAGAGGCCACAGTTATCCTGTCCGGTGAGTCTGGGACCTACGCAGGGGGGTCCAGGATGCTGCCCTTCCCCTCCAAACCTGACCTCACCATCATGCTGGCCTCACAGGCTCTATTGATTCCAGTATCCGCTGTTGGGATTGCCGCTCACGGAGGCCTGAGCCAGTGCAGACGCTGGATGAGGCCAGAGATGGCGTGTCCAGTGTGAAGGTGTCAGACCACGAGGTCCTGGCAGGGTGAGTGGAGCCAGGACCTGGTCTCAGCCGAGGTGCTACTGGGAATCATAGCTGCCCCCATGCTCAGATTAAAACCTACTCTCAGCTGGGCACAGTGGCACACAGCTGTAGTCTCAGCTACTTGGGAGGCTGAGGTGGAAGGATCACTTGAGCCCAAGAGTTTGAGGGACCACTGCACTCCATGCTGGGTGAAAGTGAGACTGTCTAAAAAATAAAATAATAATCAAGCCGGGCATGGTGGCTCACACCTATAATCCCAGCACTTTTGGAGGCCGAGGAGGGCAGATCACTTGAGGTCAGGAGTTTGAGACCAGCCTGGCCAACATAGTGAAATCCCGTCTCTACTAAAAATAAAAAAATTAGCCGGGTGTGGTGATGGGAGCCTGTAATCCCAGCTACTTGGGAGGCTGAGGCAGGAGAATCACCTGAACCCGGGAGTTGGAGGTTGCAATGAGCTGAGATTGTGCCACTGCACTCCAGCCTGGGCAACAGAGTGAGACTCCGTCTCAAAAAAAAAAACAGATGAAACGATTTTAAAAAATAAATAAAAATAGACCGGGTGCGGTGGCTCACGCCTGTAATCCCAACACTTTGGGAGGCTGAGGCGGGCGGATCCTGAGGTCAGGAGATCGAGACCATTCTGGCTAACACGCTGAAACCCTGTCTCTACTACAAATTCAAAAAATTAGCTGGGCGTAGTGGCAGGTGCGTGTAGTCCCAGCTACTCGGGAGGCTGAGGCAGGAGAATGGTGTGAACCCAGGAGGCAGAGCTTGCAGTGAGCCAAGATTGCACCGCTACACTCCAGCCTGGGCATCAGAACGAGACTTCGTCTCAAAAATAAATAAACAAAATAAATAAATAAAAATAATCATAAGGAAGAATTTTTTTTTTTTTTTTTTTAGACAGAGTCTCTGTCGCCAGGCTGGAGTACAGCGACGTGATCTTGGCTCACTGCAACCTCCAACTCCCGGGTTCAGGCAATTCTCCTGCCTCAGCCTCCTGAGTAGCTGGGACTACAGGCATACGCCACCACGCCTGGCTAATTTTTGTACTTTTAGTAGAGATGGGGTTTCACCATGTTGGCCAGGAGGGTTTCCATCTCTTTACCTTGTGATCCGCCTGCCTCAGCCTCCCAAAGTGCTGGAATTACAGGCGTGAGCCACCGCGCCCAGCCGATAAAATATAATTTTCTATTCATTAAGTGGAAGTGAAGAGATCATCATAAAGATCTTCACGTTGAGAAGGCGGAGAAGGAGGAGGAGGGGTTGGTCTTGGTGTCTCAGGGCTGATAGAGGCAGAAGAAAATCCACATATAAGTGGACTCCTTCAGTTCAAACCGTGTTGTTCATGGATCAACTGTACTTTGAAAAGTGCTCCCTCTGGTGGCTGTGGGGGTGCAGGGAGACCAGAGCAGTCTAGATGGTGGTGCTGGGTAGTGGGGAAAGTGGTGGGACTGAGTACTGAGGAGGAGGAGCTGGAGAATACAGAAGGGGGAATTGGGCCAGGTGGGGGTGGCTCACGCCTGTAATCCCAGCACTTTGGGAGGCTAAGGCGGGCGGATCACCTGAGGTTGGGAGTTCAACACCAGCCTGACCAACATGGAGAAACCCTGTCTCTACTAAAAATACAAAATTAGCAGGGCATGGTGGCGCATGCCTGTAATCCCATCTACTCAGGAGGCTGAGGCAGGAGAATCATTTGAACCTGGGAGGCAGAGGTTGCGATGAGCCGAGATCAGGCCATTGCACTCCAGCCTGGGCAACAAGAGCAAAACTCTCTCCAAAAAAAAAAAAAAAAAGAAAGAAAAGGGAGAATCGGAAGGACTCCAAGGGTTTGGAAAAGGGGTGTGGGTCTTGGAAACGATGGAGTAGGACCTGACTGGCCCTGGGCCTAAGTCTCAAGGCCAGAGCTTCAGAATTCCACTCCTGTGCACTGGAAGAGCAGGCCCAGCGGGCTGGGAAGGCACAGGGCTGCCTGGAGCCATGGAGCCTAGTCAAGGCTCCCGCTGGATCTACCCTCTCTTGCAGCTCCGTGGACGGCCGCATGAGACGCTATGACCTGAGGATGGGCCAGCTCTTCTCAGACTACGTGGGCAGTGAGTGTGGCCGGAGATGTGAGACAGGCAGGGAAGATGGGGGCCAGCCAGGGACACCCCAGCCTCACTCACCTATCCGTCCCTCCCACAAGGCCCCATCACCTGCACCTGCTTCAGCCGGGACGGGCAGTGCACCCTGGTGTCCAGCCTGGACTCCACATTGCGGCTCCTGGACAAAGACACAGGGGAGCTGCTGGGCGAGTAAGTCCTTGTGGTGGTGGGGATCTCTTCCCTCCTCTCCCACCTCTGGAGAGGACCAAGCCCCCCGATCCTGTCCACCCTTAGGTACAAGGGCCATAAGAACCAGGAGTACAAGCTGGACTGCTGCCTAAGCGAGCGTGACACACATGTGGTCAGCTGCTCTGAGGACGGGAAGGTGTTCTTCTGGGACCTGGTGGAGGTGAGGTGCCCCCAGCCCTATTTCATACCTGAAGGCTAGGATCTTCTTTTTTCTTTTTTGAGACAAGGCTTGCTCTGTCGCCCAGGCTAGAGTGCAGTGGCGCGATCTTGGCTCACTATAAACTCCGCCTCCCAAATTCAAGCGATTCTTCTGCCTCAGCCTTCTGAGTAGTTGGCATTGTAGGTGCATACCACCATGGCCAGCTAATTTGTGTATTTTTAGTAGAGACAGGGTTTCACCATGTTGGTCAAGCTGGTCTTGAACTCCTGACCTCATCATCTGCCCACCTTAGCCTCCCAAAGTGCTGGGATTACAGGCCTGAACCACCACGCCTGGCCCTTTTTTCTTTTTTTGAGATAGAGTCTCATGCTGTTGCCCACGCTGGAATGTGGTGGCGCCATCTCAGCTCACTGCAACCTCTGCCCCCCAGGGTTCAGGTGATTCTCATGTCTCAGCCTCCCGAGTAGCTGGGATTACAGGCCCCCACCACCACACCTGGCTAATTTTTGTATTTTTAGTACAGACAGGGTTTCACTATGTTGGCCAGGCTGGTCTCAAACTCCTGACCTCAAGTGATCCACCCGCCTCGGCCTCCCAAAGTGCTGGGATTACAGGCCTAAGCCACCGTGCCCAGCTTGGGCTAGATGAGAAGGTGAGGCAAGAAGGGCATTCCAGGTAAAGGGAACAGCATATGTTATGGTGTAGAGGCATGGCCAGCGCATGCGTCAGTCAGGAAACAAAGGCTTCAGGGTGGCGGCAGCTGCGGCAAGATCCAGGTCAGGCTGGGCCACAGATGCCAGACCAAGCAACTGGCACTGACCCCTGGGCAAGGGGGAGCCGACGGCCATGTCTAACCCTGGGTGAGACAGGGCTGTAGTCATTCAAGAAACTGGAGGTACATCTGAGCATCCCTGTGTATGTTTTCAAGCCCTGAGCCCTGTCCTTGACATGTCCCAGCCTGGTGGGGAGTTAGGCCAGAAATGGACCATCCTAGTGTAGTGGGGTCAGAACTGGGGGAGTCTCGGCCAAGGAGACATCAGCGCTGGGCTTGGCCAGGGGAACTAAGGCCCGTAAGAGGATGGAGGGAACCGGAAGCCCCTGGAGACTTGGCAGACAAGCTCTTGCTTTAGGAACTAAGATAACAAGAATGTTCCACCTATTTCTTGTGGGCCCAGTAGAACAGAAGTTGCATTGGAGGGCAGGCACATCAAGGGACATTTTCAAGGTGGAAAGAGGAACCATGGCTTGCTTGAGGAACTGTTTGCATTGATGGTGACCAGGGGAAGTGGGGATCATGGGTGCTGCCAAGTGGACAGGATGGAGCCCGGCTTGTGGCAGGGAACACGTAAGCTGCGAGCAAGGCATGCTCCAAGCATGGTAGTGGCAGAAAATCAGCGGTCTCTGGACACAGTCTAGAAGCAGAGCCAAGAGGAATGACTGATAGAGGAACGTGTGGTACAAGAAAAAGACTCCTGGCCAGGAGCAGTGACTCACGCCTGTCATCCCAGCACTTTGGGAGGCCGAGGGGGGTGGATCCATGAGGTCAGGAGATAGAGATCATCCTGGCCAACATGGTGAAACCCCGTCTGTACTAAAAATACAAAAATTAGCTGGGCATGGTTGTGTGTGCCTGTAATCCCAGCTACTCGGGAGGCTGAGGCAGGAGAACCCCTTGAACCAGGGAGTTGGAGGTTGCAGTGAGCCGAGATCGCACCACTGCACTCCAGCCTGTCAACAGAGCGAGACTGTCTCAAAAAAAAAAAAGAAAAGAAAAAGGCTCCCAAAGCCAGGCGCGGTGGCTCACACCTGTAATCCCAGCACTTTGGGAGGCCAAGGCAGGAGGATCCCTTGAGGCCAGGAGTTCCAGACCAGCCTGGTCAACATGGTAAGACCCCATCTCTGTTATTTTAAAAAATGAAAAGTCAATAAAAGAGGCTCCCAAGACATGCAGCCTGAACACCTGGTAGGACAGAGCTACTGTGGGTCTCAGTCTGGGGTAGGTTCATTTTGCAGTGTCCAGGAGGCAATTAGAGGCAGGTGGCTGAAGGTCAGGCGAGAGGTGACTGAGAGCTTCAGGCAGGACTGAGATGGGGGGTGCCCAGCGACCTCAGGAACGAGGGGACAGCCCAGCCACAAATAACCACTCTCTACCCCTCGCTCCACAGGGTGCCCTGGCTCTGGCCCTGTCTGTGGGTCGTGGCGTGGTGCAGTCGCTGGCCTACCACCCCACGGAGCCCTGTCTGCTGACCGCCATGGGGGGCAGCGTCCAGTGCTGGCGGGAAGAGACCTATGAGGCAGAGGATGGAGCAGGCTGAAGCCAGGGGACCCACCAACAGGACCACGGACCGAGACACAGATGTGGAAGGACTGCAGAGACCATTTTATTCTAGAGACGTGGCTGACCAAAAAGTAGGGGAGGGGCTGGGTCTGCAAATTAATAAATAGAGGAGGGGGTAAGACCTTGGGACAGCAGCTGCTCAGTCCTCGTTCTTCTCATGCATGAAGGCATCTATCTTCTGGGCAAAGGTTTCAGCCACGAGCAGGGGGAAGACCAGGGAAGCGTCGGCATAGACCTGGGTAGGGGGGAACCTGGGTAAGCCATGGGTCCCACGCCCAAGGTCCCAAAGACCCTGTGCCCAGTCAGCCCTTACCTTGACGGGCTGTGCATCCACCCGGATCTTGCCCCAGGAGACAGCCTCGTCTGGTCGGGCACCTGAGTCGGAGCCATCAAACTCCTGGGCTGTGTTGATGTAGACAGCATAGTCGGCCCCGTTCCGCTGTGGGGAGAGGAGGGGCACGGCGGGCCCAGTTAGCCAGTCACAGGAGACAGACACAGAGGGAGGACACCATAGCCAAACAGGCTGAGAGGTGTGTCCCAGATGAAGGAAGCCCTTTGCAGACCCTTGCTCCCAGACAGGGCCCATGTCAATGTCTGGGGTCACTAGAGCTGCTGGGCAACAACGGCCCGTGTTTCCCCAGACCCAGCAGCCAGGTGTCAACAACCTGCCCCATTGGCAAGGCAGGAGCTGCCAGCAACTGTATCCTCAGAAGCCCTCCAAATCCAACCACCTCCCGCCTCCACGGTGCCCATCCTGATCCCTGCATGGTCACCACCGTCCTGGACTGGAGTTTTTACTCACCCGCCACCATCTGTTCACCACATGGCCACCAGGGGGAGCATGGGAACCCGAGTCAAGTCTTCTCCCACCTCCCTCAGGGCAAAGACCAAAGCCGCGCCTCAGCCCACAGGGCCCAGCAGACTGCCTGTGGAACCTCGCTGCATCACCTCCTGGCCCTCACCACTCCACTTTCCCTCACCAGGTTCCCAGCTGTTCCTGGATTACTTCAGGCACCCCAGAGCCTTTGCACTGGCTGTTCCCTCTCCTGGGAACTTTGCAATCCAGAAGCTCAATCCTACCACAGCAGCTGCAACTCCTGGCACGGGGGACAACCACATGGCTCCTGGGAGATGCCTCCCCAAACCCCTGCTCTCAGCTCATACTTCCAGAAGCCTCCTTCCAAAGCCCCTTGTTAGACAGAACCCCTTTCTCTTATCCCATCATCTAGTATTCTCCATAGCAATGACTGCCCCGACATAGATGTCACTTGTTTGCTATCTCCCCTAGTAGAACATCAGTCCCAGGGGAGCAGGGATCCTGGTTTGTCTAGTTCATGCTGTCTCCCCAGCGCATGGCATAGGCCTAGCACACAGCACGTCTGCACAGTGGGCCGAAGCACCACCCCCACTCACCATGAGGTTGGCATTGGCGATGTGGTGCTTGACCACGCCCCCGCCCAGAATGATCATCCCAGTGCCCTTGGCAAAGATGGCCTGCGTGTTGATGAGCCTCAGGTCTGGGGAAAGAGGGTCTAAGTCAGGCCTTGGACTCAGCCGGCCCTCCTTCCCGTCTCCTCTGTGGCCCCAGCGCCTCACCCTCAACGATGTCCAGGACCAGGCCCGGGTTCTTGTAGGAATGGAAGAACATCATGTCGCCCAGCGAGCCGTCTGTAAGTGCGGGACTAAACACAGGGATGTGGTTCTGCAGAGAACATAACAGGACAGTGGCTGGAGCTCAGAGCCTTGTCCCCATGCCGGCTGCATCACTCTCTGACTGTGGGCGGGGTGCCTAATTTATCTAGGACTGTTTCCTCAATTATAAAATAAGCGTAACAGTAACACCTCTCACAGATGAGGCCTATATGAGAAAACCCACAGAAAATACTTAGGATAGTGCCCAGCACGTAAAGAACCAGCCTATTCTTAGCTTGCTGAGCTGTTTCTTTCTCTTTTTTTTTTCCTGAGATGGAGTTTCACTTGTTGCCCTGGCTGAAGTGCAATAGCACAATCTTGACTCACTGCAACCTCTGCCTCCTGGGTTCCAGTGATTCCCCTGCTTCAGCCTCTGGAGTAGCTAGGATTACAGGCATGTGCCACCACACTCAGCTAATTTTGCTTTTTTTTTTTTCTTAGTAAAGATGGGGTTTCACCATGTTGGCCGGGCTGGTCTTGAACTCCTGACTTCAGGTGATCCACCACTTCGGCCTCCCAAAGTACTGGGATTACAAGCATGAGCCACTGTGCCTGGCCCTCTATCTCTTTTCTAAAGAGCCAGCTTGTGGCCGGGCGCGATGGCTTGCGCCTATAACCCCAGCACTTTGGGAGGCCGAGGCGGGTGGATTGCCTGAGGTTGGGAGCTCGAGACCAGCCTGACCAACATGGAGAAACCTCGTCTCTACAAAAAATGCAAAATTAGCCAGGCGTGGTGGCACATGCCTGTAATCCCAGCTACTTGGGAACTTGGGAGGCTGAAGCAGGAGAAATGCTTGAACCCAGGAGGTAGAGGTTGCTGCGAGCCAAGATCGCACCATTGAACTCCAGCCTGGCCAACAAGAGTGAAACTCTGTTTAAAAAAAAAAAAAGAGCCAGCTTGTACAACATGGTGAGTCCCCATCTCTACAAAAAAAATTAGCCAGGCATGGTGGCAAGCACCTGTAGTCCCAGCTACTCAGCAGGCTGAGGCAGGAGAATCGATTGAGCCCAGAAGCTCAAGACAGCAGTGAGTCATTATTGTGCCATTGCACTCCTGTCTGGGCAACAGAGTGAGACCCTGTCTCGTAAAAAAGAAAGAATAGGTAGGCTGGGTGTGGTGGCTCACATCTGTAATCCCAGTACTTTGGGAGGCCAACGCGGGCGGATCACTTGAGGTCAGGAGTTCAACACCAGCCTGACCAACATGGTGAACCCCCATCTCTACAAAAATACAAAAATTAGCTGGGCATGATGGTGGGCGCATGTAATCCCAGCTACTCAGTAGGCTGAGGCGGGAGAATCAAACCTGGGAGGCAGAGGTTGCAGTGAGCTGAAATCATACCATTGCATTCCAGCCTGGGTGACAGAGTAAGACTGTCTCAAAAAAAAAAAAAAAAAAGGGCTGGGCACAGTGGCTCAAGCCTGTAATCCCAGCACTTTGGGAGGCCGAGGTGGGCGGATCACGAGGTCAGGAGATCGAGACCAGCCTGGCTAACACAGTCAAACGCCGTCTCTACTGAAAATACAAAAGATTAGCTGGGTGTGTCGGCGGACGCCCGTAGTCCCAGCTACTTGGGAGACTGAGGCAGGAGAATGGCATAAACCCAGGAGGCGGAGCTTGCAGAGAGCCAAGATCGCCACTGCACTCCAGCCTGGGCAACACAGCGAGACTCCATCTCAAAAAAAAAAAAAGGGTAGGCAGCCTTTTTCTTTTTTTCCAGATTCTGATTCTCTAATTAAAGGGGGTGGCTATCTCTTATTTTATAGCCTCTGGGAGTGTGGGACCCAGAGCCAGGCCCCAGGGGAGTCGCTAAGTGCTGCCCCTACTGTTCCAGAGATAGTCTGGGAGGAGCATAAGGATGCTGAGGCCCCACTAGTTATCTGTGTGACGTGGGACAAAATTACCTAGCCTGGCCAGGCACAGTGGCTCATGCCTCTAATCCCAGCACTTTGGGAGGCCAAGGTGGGAGGACTGCCTGAGGCTAGGAGTTCAAGACCAGCCTGGGCAACATACGGAGCCGCCCCGCCCCATCTCTACAAAACAATTTTAAAATTAGCTGGTCATGGTGGCATGTGCCTGTGGTCCCAGCTACTCGAGAGGCTGAGGTGGGAGGACTGCTTGGCCCCAGGAGGTTGAGGCTGCAGTGAGCTGTGATCACATCACTGCACTCCAGCCTAGGTGACAGAGCCAGATCCTGTCTCAAAAAAAAAAAAAAAAAAAAAAAAATTTACCATGCCTATCTGTGTTTGAGTCTCCTCATCTAAGCGTGAGGATGCTGAGAATAACAGTGGTGAATCCCCAGGTGGCTGGAAAGATGAAGTAACACATATCAAAGTCTGGCTACTTTGCCCCCGCTTAGGTCCTCACCTTCTGGGCCCAGTAATACACGGACTCTGGGTTGTTGATCTCCTTGCCCAGCCGGGCGATCATCTTAGAAGGCGTCCACTTTACACCCTAGGAGAGGATGTGAGCTTCAGGCCATGCCTCCCCTGACTCCCACTGGACTGGCCCCTCCAGGTTGCCCCAGCCCCACCTCTGTGTTCTGCTCCAGCACCATCTGGTCCAGAATGGGCATCAGCCAGTCTTCAAACTTGCAGTAATTGTCATTGGGCACCAGCAGGTTTCCGATCCTGAGGACAGGAAGCATGTGGGCATCAGGCCCCAGGACCCTTGGTCCAGCTCCCCTGCCCAGCACCACTCAGGGTTCTCACCTATTGATTCCGTTCTCCCGGAGCTCCTTCCCCCTGAGGCTAAACTCGCCCAAGTATGTGGGCGCCAGGCACTTGATAAGGTCCTCCTCCACGCCGCCAGCTGTGGTCACCAATACATCCACCTGCAGCCACAGGGCAGTGAAGTTGGCCCAAGAAGGAAGCCCCGGCCCTCATTCTGGGCAGGACTTCTAACCTCATCCTTGTCCAGTGACTCCTACCAGGGAGCTCTGCTACAAAACAAAACTCGATTCTGTTCCTCTGCTTATAACAGACCCCTATCTCCCCATCTCACTTAAACGATCAATAACTGCATCACCCATTGACCCAGAGGCCAAGGCCACGGCCCCACCAGGTCCCCACCATGTTGTGCTGCACAAGGTAGCGAATGGTCTCACGGATGCCTGAACTGATGAGGTTGGATGTATATCCCAGGAAAATGGTGCAGCCGGTAAGTGGGCGGCGGCTCTGGGTCAGGTCTGCATGCTGGTCTTCATCCTGTGACAGTGGTTCCAGCTTCTTCTCGATCTGAGAGTAAGAGCCAGGTCGAGTTAAGCACTGGCGTTAAATCCCAGACCCAGGACTCCAGGTGGGCTCCAGAAACAGATTTCACCCCAGGCCCTGCACAGTCAGGGATACAGGACCAGTTCTACAGGGGACCAAGGTACATCTCCTGTGCAAACTCTGCCCCTTCCCAGACCAGATCTCAGGACACGCGTTAAGGATTTGCCCCCACCCTTTTTTTTTAGACAGAGTTTCACTCTTGTTGCCCAGGCTAGAGTGCAATGGCGCAATTTTGGCTCACCGCAACCTCCGTCTCTCAGGTTCAAGCAATTCTCCTGCCTCAGCCTCCCAAGTAGCTGAGATTACAGGCATGCACCACCACGCCCGGCTAATTTTGTCTTTTTAGTAGAGACGGGGTTTCTCCATGTTGGTCAGGCTGGTCTCGAACTCCCGACCTCAGGTGATCCGCCCGCCTCAGCCTCCCAAAATGCTGAGATTACAGGCGTGAGCCACCGTGCCCGGACTTTTTTTTTTTTTTTTTTTTTGAGACAGAGTATGGCTCTGTCACCAGACTGGATTGCAGTGGCGCGATCTCGCTGCAACCTCCACCTTCCGGGTTGAAGCGATTCTCCTGCCTCAGCCTCCGGAGTAGCTGGGACTACAGGCGCGCATCACCATGCCCGGCTAATTTTTTGAATTTTAGTAGAGACAGGGTTTCACCATGTTGGCCAGGCTGGTCTCGAACTCCTGATCTAGTGATCCACCCGCCTCGGCTTCCCAAAATGCTGGGATTACAGGCATAAGCCACCGCGCCCAGCCAGCCCCCACCTTTTTAGGAATCAGAGAGCATCTCCTTTCAGATCCGGTCCCTTCCCCGCTGGGAAAAGCAAATCTAAATTCAATCACCGCCCAGACTTACGCTCCTCCTCCCAAATCCTCCCTTAACTTGTATAGCCTCAGGCTCAGCCTATTCCAGAAAGCTTTAAATTTACCTGGAACCCGCTCCCACACCGAGAATCAGTCCTTGCCTCCTCGGGCTACCGTACTACCCTGTAACTATTACAGTGCAAAATCCCCTTCCCAGGACAGAAACTCCCGCCCAGAATAGGTCCCGCCTTCCTCCAACTATTGGGCCGCTCAAATAAAAGACACATCCCCTCCACTGGAAGCCCTGCCCCCATCTAGTACCGCACTGGTTCTACAAGCCACGCCCCTCCGCGTCCCTAGAAGTCCCGCCCCCGTCCTCACCATGGCATTGACTTGCTGTACAGCGCGCCCGAAGTTGGTGGCCTGGAAGCCGGTGGTGCCGAAGGCTTTCAGCAGCGCGCGGTAATCCACACCGCGGTTGAAGTCGTAGCCCCGAACCTGGGTGCTTTCGGGCGGCAACGTCGAGCTGTGCTTTAGCACGGCGGCCAGCGCCGCCGCTGGCGCCTCCCGTTCCGGGGAACCTTCCATGCGCCTGTAGCCAGCTCTCGAGTCAGAGCGGCCCCTAGCCGGGCTTACGGCGGCCCAGAAACGCGTTAATCCCCGACGCGCGCGTCTCGCAGGAGCACAGGAAGTAGGGAAAGCGTTTTTGGAAGAAAGACCGGAAGTTGATTTATCACGTGACCATTTTTAGGCCCTGTAAACCTGGTCGCCGCCATCTTTGCGCATGTGTTCCGTAATACGGAAGCCGCGAGGAGCCTTTAGGTCTTGTCTTTTTCTTTTTTCTTTCTTTTCTCTTCTTTCTTTCTTTCTTTCTCTTTCTTTTTCTTTCTTTCTTTCTTTCTTTCTTTCTTTCTTTCTTTCTTTTCTTTCTTCCTTCCTTCCTTCCTTCCTTTCCTTTCTTCTTTCTTTCCTTCCTTCTTTCCTTTTCTTTCCTTCCTTTTCTTTCCTTCCTTTCTTTCCTTTTCCCTCTCTCCCTCCCTCCCTCCCGTCCTCCTTCCTTCCTTCCTTTCTTCTTTCATTCGATACAGGGTTTCACTCTTGTCGCCCAGGCTGGAGTGCAATTGCGCGATCTCAGCTCACTGCAACCTCCACCTTCCGGGTTCAAGCGATTCTCCTTCCTCAGCCTCCCAAGTAGCTGGGACTACAGACATACACCACCACGCGCGGCTAATTTTGTATTTTTAGTAGAGACAGGGTTTCTCTTTGTTGGTCAGACTGGTCTCGAACTTCTGACCTCAGGTGATCCGCCCGCCTCGGCCTCCCAAAGTGCTGGGATTACAGGCGTGAGCCACCGCGCCAGGCCTTTACGCCTTTTCATGTGTTCCCGACTTCGCATGAAGATTCTTTTTTATTTGTATTATTTATTTAATTTAT
The DNA here is from genome assembly GCF_008728515.1 of Papio anubis. NCBI lineage: Eukaryota > Metazoa > Chordata > Mammalia > Primates > Cercopithecidae > Papio > Papio anubis. The sequence continues at coordinate 39,388,034 of NC_044995.1, read as the reverse complement.
TTTTGAGACAGAGTTATGCTCTTGTTGCGCAGGCTGGAGTGCAGTGTTGCAATCTCGGCTCACGGCAAATCCTGCTCCCCTACTTCAAGCGATTCTCCTGCCTCAGCCTCCCGAGTTGCTGGGACTATAGGCACCCACCACCACGCCTGGCTAATTTTTGTATTTTCAGTAGAGACGGCATTTCACCATGTTGACAAGGCTGGTTCTGACCTCACGTGATCCGTCCGCCTCGGCCTTCCAAAGTGCTGGGATTACAGGCGGGAGCCACTGCCCCCAGCCAAGATTTTAATGCCGCCTGCTGGAGACCCACCGCTTTGCCGGCGCTCGCCCATTCATTTCTCTTCTGTCCCCTTGGGAGGAGACGCTGGTTTTGTTGTTGTTACCTTTTTTTTTTTTTTTTTTGAGACGGAGTCTTGCTCTGTCACCCAGGCTGGAGTGCAGTGGCCGGATCTCAGCTCACTGCAAGCTCCGCCTCCCGGGTTCACGCCATTCTCCTGCCTCAGCCTCCCAAGTAGCTGAGACTACAGGCGCCCGCCACCTCGCCCGGCTAGTTTTTTGTGTTTTTTAGTAGAGACGGGGTTTCACCGTGTTAGCCAGGATGGTCTGGATCTCCTGACCTCGTGATCCACCCATCTCGGCCTCCCAAAGTGCTGGGATTACAGGCTTGAGCCACCGCGCCCGGCCTGTTTTTGTTTTTGTTTTTGTTTGTTTGTTTGTTTTTGAGATAGTCTTGCGCTGTCACCCAGGCTGGAGCGCAGTGGCGCGACGTCGGCTCACTGCAACCTCTGCCTCCCGGGTTCACACCATTCTCCTGCCTCAGCCTCCCGAGTAACTGATACTACAGGCGCACGCCACCACGCCTGGCTAATTTTTTGTATTTTTAGTAGAGATGGGGTTTCACCGTGTTAGCCAGGCTGGTCTTGATCTCCTGAACTCGTGATCCGCCCGCCTTGGCCTCCCAAAGTGCTGGGATTACAGGCTTGAGCCACCGCGCCCGGCCTGCTGTTGTTTGATAGGGTCTCACTCTGTCGCCAGGCTGGAGTGCTGTGACGCGATCTCGGCCCACTGCAACCTCCGACTCCCGAACTCAGGTCATCTTTCCACCCCAGCATCCCGACAAGCTGGGACTATAGGTGTGTACCACCGTCCCCAGGTAATTTTTTTTATGAGGATTGCTTCTCAAGCGTCACCCATGGACAGGATTTCCATCACCAGGCAGTGTTAGATACAGTTCCAGCCTTCCTCAGCCACTTTTGTCTAATGGGATAGTGAGCCCAGTTCGTGCCCTCACAAGTCTCCAAAGCCTTCACATGCTGCATAACGTTTTGTTCTTCCTTTATAGCTGCAGCTATCACCTCCACCTCCTCTGGGAAGCCTTCCCGGAACTTCCACTGGGTCAGTGGCCTCTTCTGGGACCCAGGGCTGCCGTCTCTTTCCCACCAGCAAGACTGTGAGACCCTCAATGTCGTCTGCACCTCAAACGCACCCTCCTAACAGTGCATACGGTCAACAGGATTATTCACTCACTCTACAATTCATGCAGTCTATTCTCTATGGTGGACTCTGTGTTAGGCACTAAGGATTTAGTGGTGAACAAGACCAAGATGTGGACGCTGCCCTACTGGAGCTCACAATCTGATTGGGAAGATAGAAAGCTAACAATGAGGCCGGGCGCGGTGGCTCAAGCCTGTAATCCCAGCACTTTGGGAGGCCGAGACGGGTGGATCACGAGGTCAGGAGATCGAGACCATCCTGGCTAACACGGTGAAACCCCGTCTCTACTAAAAAATACAAAAAACTAGCCGGGCGAGGTGGCCGGCGCCTGTAGTCCCAGCTACTCGGGAGGCTGAGGCAGGAGAATGGCGCAAACCCGGGAGGCGGAGCTTGCAGTGAGCTGAGATCCGGCCACTGCACTCCAGCCTGGGCGACAGAGCCAGACTCAGTCTCAAAAAAAAAAAAAAAAAGAAAGCTAACAATGGGGGGGACAATCAGCATAGACCAGCCTAGTCTTTATGAGGCGGAGTTTCACTCTCGTTGCCCAGGCTGGAGTGCAATGGCATGATCTCAACTCACTGTAACCTCTGCCTCCGGTTTTTCAAGTGATTCTCTTGCCTCAGCCTCCCAGGTAGCTGGGATTACAGGCATGCACCATCACGCCCGGCTAATTCTTGTATTTTTAGTAGAGACAGGGTTTCACTATGTTGGTCAGGCTGGTCTCGAACTCCTGACATCAGGTGATCCACCTGCCTCGGCCTCCCAAAGTGCTAGGATTACAGGTGTGAGCCACCGCGCCCAGCGCAATCAGGATTTAAACGGGATGATTTGAGTCTTTAGGTGGAGGAGTTGGGTATTTTAGTTGGAGTGATGGGTGAAGAACGCCAAGGAGGTGAGATTTGAGCCAAAGCCAGAAGGCTGAGAAAATCTCCATATGTGAAGATGCAGGGAGGCCATTCCCTGCACGTGGGTAGACAGAACAGCAAAAGTCCTGAGGCTGGAATGAGCCTACCTTGTTGCAGGAGCCAGACATCCTCCTTGACATCCTCACTTGGATCTCAAAGTTGCCCCCTCAGTTCCCTCTCTACCTATCCCTGGTCTTTCTGCATCTCAGCAAATGGCCCCACCCTTCACTCATCCACTAGACTGAAAAATAGGGATTGGGGCTGGGCACGGTGGCTCACACCTGTAATTACAGCACTTTGGGAGGCCAAGGCGGGCGGATCACCTGAGGTTAGGAGTTAGAGACCAGCCTAGTCAACATGGTAAAACCCCGTCTCTACTAAAAAATAGAAAAATTAGCCAGGTGTGGTGGCACACACCTGTAATCCCAGCTACTCAGGAGGCTGAGGCAGGAGAATCACTTGAACCCAGGAGGTGGAGGTTGCAGCGAGTCAAGATGGTGCCCCTGCACTCTAGTCTGGGTGACAGAGCAAAACTCCATCTCAAAAATAAATAAAAATTGGCCGGGCGCGGTGGCTCACGCCTGTAATCCCAGCACTTTGGGAGGCCGAGGCGGGCGGATCACGAGGTCAGGAGATCGAGACCATCCTGGCTAACACGGTGAAACCCGTCTCTACTAAAAATGCAAAAAATTAGCCGGGCGAGGCGGCGGGCGCCTGTAGTCCCAGCTACTCGGGAGGCTGAGGCAGGAGAATGGCGTGAACCCGGGAGGCGGAGCTTGCAGTGAGCTGAGATCGCGCCACTGCACTCCAGCCTGGGCGACTAAGCGAGACTCTGTCTCAAAAAAAATAATAATAATAATAAATAAATAAATAAATAAAAATTAAAAATGAGGAGTGGAGCTTGCTGTCTCCCCTTTTTGCACACCCCACATCCATCCTTCTCAGCATGTCTGCCAACCTCTACCTATAAAGTAGGTCCGAAATCCAGGTATTTTCTTAATCCTCATAGCCTACAAGGTGGCTTTGGTCTTCTTCAATCCATCTCCCACCTAACAGCTAAGATCAGAGAGCTTTTTTTTCCTTGTTTTTTTTTTTGATGCAGGGTCTCACTCTATCACCAGGGCTAGAGTGCAACAGGACAATCACACCTCACCACAGCTTCAACCTCCTGGCCTCAAGTCATCCTCCCACTTCAGTCTCCCCAGTAGCTGGGACTACAGGCACATGCCACAGCTCCTTAACCATAAATCAAACACGTCACGGTTAAAACCTCCTAATGGTAGCTTCCCCCTGGGAGTAAAATCCAAGCTTTTCACAGTGGCCTTAAAGGGCGCCTCTCAACCTCCCTGCTTCCATCTCCCACCATATTGGCCCTCCCTCCCTCTCTCCTATCCAGCTACATGGACCTCTTTGCTGTTCCTGGAACCCACCAAGCTCTTTTTTGTCCAAGGAGTCATGTACTTGCTGTTCCCCCGGCCTAGAACACCCCATTTCTCAGTTCCTTCTCCTTTGGGCCTAAGTTAAAATGTCACCTCCTCTGAGAGGCCTGCCCTGACCACTCCTCCCCACTTTACCTTGATTTTATTCTTCTTTCATATTCTCTTTCAGATGTATGCTCTTTCACTGAGTACATTTTCTGCTGTCCATCCCTGCCTGACTAGAAAGGCAGCTCCATGAGGGCAGGGTTTTGTCTTGTTTCATTGCTCATTTTGGTTTTTTGCACAGTGCTGGGCACATATTAGAATCTCAGGTGGGGCAAGGCTCAGTGGCTTATGCCTATAATTCCTTTGGAAGGCCAAGGATCGTTTGAGGTCAGGAGTTCAAGACCAGCCTGGGCAACATAGTAAGAACCATCTCTACAAAAAGTTAAAAACATAAATTAGCAGGGCATGGTGGCTCACGCCTATAATTCTAGCTAATCAGGAGGCTGAGGTGAGAGGATCACTTGAGCCCAGGAGTTTGAAGTTACAGTGAGCTATGATTGTACCATTGCACTCCAGCCTGGACAGAGTGAGAACCTGGGCTTTAAAAAAAAAAGGCCAGGCATGATGGCTCACACCTGTAATCCCAGCACTTTGGGAGGCCAAAGCAGATGGATCACTTGATATCAGGAGTTTGAGACCAGCCTGGCCAACATGGTGAAACCCCATCTCTACTAAAATACAAAAATTAGCCAAGTGTGGCTGGACGCAGTGGCTCACACCTGTAATCCCAGCACTTTGGGAGGCCAAGGCAAGCAGATCACCTGAGGTCGGGAGTTCAAGACCAGCCTGACCAACATGGTGAAACCTCATCTCTACTAAAACTGCTAAAAATTAGCTGAGCATGGTGGCACATGCCTGTAATCCCAGCTACTCGAGAGGCTGAGGCAGGAGAATCACTTGAACCCAGAAGGCAGAGGTTGCAGTGAGCCGAAATCGCGCCATTGTACTCTAGCCAGGGCAACGAGCGAAACACCATCTCAAAAAAAAAAAAAAAAAATTAGCCAGGTGTGGTGGCTGGCATACGCCTGTAATCCCAGCTACTCAGGAGGCTGAGGCAGGAGAATCACTTGAGCCCGGGAGATGGAGGTTGAAAGTGAGCTGAGATCACACCACTGCACTCCAGCCTGGGTAACAGAGCAAGACTCTCAAAAAAAAAAAAAGTAAAAAAAATAGAATGAAGGTATTGGAGATTTGGGCCTGAGCAGTGGTGAGAGCAGGAGAGGCAAGGCTGCATGTCGGAGATGGCAGAGTCTGACAAAGCAGATGTGTTGGGAACAGTTAGCAGGAGATCCAGCAGGTGAAGGGGAGGCCAGGGCCTCCTCGCTTCCCGAGCCAAGGCACCCAGCCCACAGGGACCCAGGTGACACATGACACCAGGGCAGCCACAGGCCCTCCTAGGACAGGGACCCCCCTCAGCCAAGGCAGCTGCTGCTGCTGCAGCTGGTGACATTTCACTCCATGAGAGTCCTGGCCTCAAAGTCTCTGCAGGGGTAGCAGAAGGAGAAAAGAGGTTTGGAGAGGACAGGCCGGACTGGGGAGGGAGCCAGAGCAGGGTGGCCGCCAGAGGACCAGGCAGCCAGAGGTGGCTTAGCCGAGGTGCATGGGCCTCACAGGTCCAGGAGCAGCCACCCTCATGCAGTCCCCAAGGAACATAGGAGGAGGTGCGGGAACCCTCGGGCAGCCCTAGGCTCCCCCTAGGGGACTGAGGTTGGGCCTGCTGCCCACAGCCCTGCCCACTTTCCCCAGATGTCCAGCAAGGTGACCATCAGTGGTGACACTGGGCAGGCCTGCCAGGCAGTGGAGCAGCTCCGGATGAAGGTGGGCATCGACCGAGTGAAGGTGAGGGTCGGGGCCAGTGCAGAGTGGGAAGAGGTGGAAACACATGGGCCAGGGGACAGGTACATGCCCGTGTCTGATCTGACTGACCCACTTGGTCTGCAGGTGTCCAAGGTGGCCGCCGATCTGCTGCAGTTCTGCACAGAGCAGGCCAAGAGCAACCCCTTCCTTGTAGGCATCCCAGCCACCATGAACCCCTTCAAGGAGAAGAAGCCCTGTGCCATCCTATGAACCCAGGACAATGCCACCCTGTGGCCTGGGCAAACCAGGGGACCTCAATAAACATGAAGTGAATAATTCTCAGGGCATGGCTGAGCCCGGCTGAGATGGGAGACCAGAGGGACTTTGGGCTTGCAAGGGCCAGGTACACACCTGGCCCAGCCTCCCTCCCCGGCCTGACCCCAGGGTCACAGCCACAGCAGCACACACAGACCCTAGAGCCCCAGACGGAGAACACGCCATCCCCCTTGCCGTCCCCAGCACTCATGGGATAGCCTGAGCAGTTACCCTTTCAAATGGCCAGGATTTGAGTCATAATCTACACACCACACACATCACACACACACAAGTGACATCATAGACCCAGGTGACCATGATCCCCAGGAATCTCCCTCTTCAAATAAACACACAGCAACAGCTGACACGCACCCCCCAGCCCAGACTTGCTATCTCTCCCAGTCACTCCCACGAAGGCCCACAGTCCCCCAACCCCAAGCAGGCGCAGGCAGAGCCCCAGCAGGCTAACCACACTCACACTTCAGGCCCAAGCACCAACATGTCAGGTTTATTTCTCCTTTGCCCTCACCTGAGAGCAGGGCATCCAAATCATAACAAAACCAGGGCCCAAGAGTGGGGCGCGGCCCCCTGGGTGGGCCTGAACCCCAACTTCACCCTTCCCCCAGGCATAGGGCCCAGGCCAGGACCCTCACCCGAACGTGGCCAGGACTCCTTGTGCCCTAGGCCTGCAGGGCGGGGGCGGAGGCAGCACCAACATTGGGGATGGTCCCCCAAGAACAGAGGAGGAAGCCCAGCCTCCGGTAGGCAGTATCCACATCCACGTCCACCTGCTCAGGCCGGCAGCCTCCAGACCTCTAGCGACACGTCCCCAGAGCCGGCCACCACGAGGTTGCCCTCAGCACAGACCTGGGACCGGGGAAGGACATGAGGAGTCAGGGACGATGGCACTCTGGCCAGCTGGGCAGGGCACATGGGGCAGGACCTTACCCTATTGAGCGTACTGTCATACTTTCGGGTGCAGATGGTCCTTGGTGGGTCTGTGGGCACGTGCACCTGGTGAGCAGCAATGGGCCAAGGTCAAGAGGTATGCCCCTGGCTGATGGGAGGTGGGGGAGGGGCAGGGACTGGGCAGGAGCCTCACCCGGATGGACCTGTCAGTGGATGTGGTGTACAAGGCTCCCACTGAGTACTGGATCCCAGTGATGGGAAAGCTGTGGCCCACGTCAAAGGACTGCGGGAAGGGGATCAGGAAACACTCAGGCGAGGCTCTCCCAAGGCCCACCCTCCCCCACACCACCAGGGGCTCAGGGGTAGGAAGGAGGCCCAGGGGGAGGAACAGGCAGGGGCAGGAGCTCCAGCAGACCCGGATAAGCTGTAAGCAGCCGTTGCGGTTGACGAAGACGTGCAGCAGGCCGTGGTTGTCACCAGCCCAGAGCTGGGGTTCCTGGTAGGACATGCAGAGCAGGTAAGAGTCCAGCTATGAGAGGGACAAGGGACAGGACAGCTCAGGCCGTGCTGGGCCTGCGACAGTCCCCATCTCTCCAGGCCCCTGGGGAGGGCCCACCTGCAGACGCTGCAGGACTCTGTTGGCTCGGCGGTCAACCACTACCAGGGTGCGGTCCTCGCTGCCTGAGATGATGTGCTGGTCATCCGCCATCAGGGCCAGCACGGGTCTGGAGTGTAGTTGCTGGCACTTCAACAGGGCTGGGCTGGCTTCATGGGTGATGGGCCGGGGAGGAGGGATATCAGAGCCCCTTGAAGGCCCCCTCTCCCAGCCCATGGGAGCATCCCGTGTCTCCATCCTGTCCGGCAAAACCCTCGATCTGCTCATTCCCCTACCCCACAGAGTGACCCCTCTCTCCTCTCCCACCTCAGCTAAACCCAGGCCTCCACAGGAGCCCCAGGCTTCTGCCCATCCCGGTCCCCATCCCATATCCCTCCTCCGATCCCATCTATTGTTCTTAGCACAGAGCTGACCAAGGGGGTCTCAGTTTTGCATCCACCCTCAGGTTGCCATGAAACACGCCTCTATCCCACAGCCCTGCTCCAGCTCTGCCTGGACAAGGTACACTGGCCCTTCAATTAACAAAAGAAGAATGAATAAATAGGCCGGGCACAGTGGGTCACACCTGTAATCTCAGAACTTTGGGAGGCTGATACGGGCAGATCACCTGAGCTCAGGAGTTCAAGATCAGCCTGGGAAACGTGGCAAGACCCCGTCTCTATTGAAAAAAAAGAAAAATGGCCAGGCGCAGTGGCTCACGCCTGTAATCCCTGTACTTTGGGAAGCCGAAGTGGGTGGATCACCTGAGGTCAGATTCATGACCAGCCTGGCCAACATGGTGAAACCTCGTCTCTACTAAAATTTCAAAAATTGGCCAGGCATGGTGGCAGTCTCCTGTAATCCCAGCTACTCGGGAGGCTGAGGAAGGAGAGTCGCTTGAACCCAGGAGGTGGAGGTTGCGGTGAGCTGAGATCGCACCGCTGCACTCCAGCTTGGGTAACAGTGAGACTCCATCTCAAAAAAAAAAAGAAAAGAAAAAAAAGAAAAATGAATGGATAAATAACAGAAAATACTTATGTTCCAGGCAGTGTTCCTTCTAGGTGCTTATGTAAATGAATTTATTTATATATTTTTAATTACTTTTCATTTAGATATGGGGGTCTCACTATGTTGCCCAGGTTGAACTCAAATTCCTAGGCTGAAGCAATCCTCCTGCCTCAGCCTGCGGAGTCACTGGGACTATAGGTGGGCACCACCACACCCAGCATAAAAAAATGTACTTAATCCACCACTGTTGTTATTATCATCTTCCCCCATTAACCCATGGGGCTGGCGTGGTATTATTATCTGGATTTCACAGATGGGGAAACCGAGCTTCAAGCTTGTCTGGGGGTCACACAGGTAGGAAGTGGGACAGCCAGGATTCTAACCGGCCCCCAGGGCTGCCCAAACTTCATCTGCACCCGCTGCCCAAGTTGCCTATATTGTACCAGCACAGCACGGCCACTCCGAGTGGTGAGTATGTGGTTATGTGACTATGACCCCAGCCAGGCTGTGAAGCCCCATTGTCTCCTTCCCCAGCATGACATCTCCCAACCTGGGCCCCAGGATTCTTGGCCCACCTCTGGGGTCATAGATGGCCACCTTCTTGTCATAGGTGCCAGTCACCAGGACGTCAGACAGGTAGGAGAGGCACAGCACGGCTGAGCTGGTCCTGGGGACACACAGACCACAGGGCTTTGGCTGTGGCCGGGCAGGGTCCTATCCCCCCAGATCCCCTGCCCAGACCCCCTCACACTTTATCTCGCCGAACTGCTGCCCATCTGCTGCCAGGTCCCAGAGCTTCACTGTGCTGTCCCAGGAGCCAGAGCACACGCGGTGGTCCTGCGCTGCCAGTGACCACACCCAGCCCTGTGGGATGGGAGCAGCAGTCACACACCTGCCACAGCCCATGGGGGGTCCCAGACTGGGATTGTTGTGTTTTTGCAGGTAAGGCTCAGAGAGGTCAAGAGACTCACCCAAAGCCACACAGCTCTTCCTCCCCAATGCCCACTGTGATAGATGCTGCAGTAAGTACAATACCCAACTTTGGCTCCAGGTGATCATCCCCATTGCACAGACGACAAAATCAAGGGTCAGAGGAAGGAACCCAGAGCAAGAACCCAGAGCAAGTTCCAGTTGATTACAGATTAAAGTTTGTGTCCATAGGTCAGCCTGACTTCACACCCCACCCAGAAACTTTTTTTTTTTTTTTTGGAGACGGAATTTCACTCTTGTCATCCAGGCTGGAGTGCAGTGGCTTGATCTTGGCTCACTGCAACCTCCGCCTTCCGGGTTTAAGTGATTCTCCTGCCTTAGCCTCCCTAGTAGCTGGGATTACATGCTTGTGCCACCACGCCCGGCTAATTTTTGTATTATTAGTAGAGTCGGGGTTTCACCATGTTGGCCAGGCTGGTCTCAAACTTCCAACCTCAGGTGATCCACCCGCCTCAGCCTCCCAAAGTGCTGGGATTACAGGTGTGAGCCACTGTGCCTGGCACAGAAACTCTTTTTTTTTTTTTTGAGATGATGTCTTGCTCTGTCACCCAGGCACGAATGCAGTGGTGCGATCATGGCTCACTGCGGCCTCCACCTCCCAGGCTCAAGTGATCCCTGTACCACAGCTTCCTGAAGAGCTGGAACTACAGGCGCATGCCACTATGCTCTGCTAATTTTTTTTTTTTTTTTTTTTTTGACAGAGTCTTGCTCTGTCTCCCAGGCTGGAGTGCAGTGACGTGATCCTGGCTCACAGCAAGCTCTGCCTCCCAGGGTCACGCCGTTCTCCTGCCTCAGCCTCCCGAGTAGCTGGGACTACAGGTGCTGGCCACCACACCCGGATAATTTTTTGGTATTTTTTGTAGAGTCAGGGTCTCCCATGTTGCCCAGGCTGGTCTCAAACTCCTGGGTTCAAGCAGTCCTCCTGCCTCAGCCTCCCGAAGTGTTAGGATTACAGGCCTGAGCAACTAACTGCACCCTGGCCCAATAACATTTCTAAGTCAAGTTTTGCAGAGACTCAGCACCAGTGGTGATTTGAAGCCCCATGACAAGTGATTAAGAGTATGGCCTCTACTTTGTGACCTGGCAAACCGTATCACCTCCCTCAGTTCATTCATCAGCAAATTGGGCAGAAAACATCCCTTGCCTCAGGAGCTAATGTGCACAGGGTGGTGGATGCTGACTTACTGCCCACCAGTCCCACAGAGGAGGGCACTATCATGTATCTCATTTTACAAATGGGGAAACTGGGCCCCAGAGAGGTTGAGTTTCTCACTCAAGGTCACACAGCCAGGAAGCAGCACAGTGTGAATTTGAACCCAGCAACCTGGCCCCAAGCCCGAGCTCTCAGCCACTGGCCTGACCACCTTAGCGACTGGTAGAGATGCTCCTCCACAGTCACTTCTCACGAGATGACAGTCATGCTCAGAGTCGGCTGATCTCTAAGGGCAGTCTCATAACTGCTCTGCACTGGGCCTCTCAAGGTGTACCTGACATCTATTGAGCACCTACTGTGTGTCAGAGCCTGAGCTTGGCCGGGCACCGTGGCTCATGCCTGTAATCCTAGCACTTTGGGAGGCTAAGGCAGGCAGATAACTTGAGGCCAGGAGTTTGAGACCAGCCTGGCCAACATGGCGAAACCTTGTGTCTACTAAAGATTAAAAAAAAAAAACATATATATACACACACATATATATATACACACACACATACAAAAAATTAGCTGGGCATGGTGGCACATGCCTATAATTCCAGCTGCTCAGGAGGCGAGGTTGCAGTAAGCTGAGATTGTGCCACTGCACTACAGCCTGAACAACAGAGTGAGATTCCATTAAAAAAAAGTAGCTGGGCATGGTGGCAGGCACCTGTAATCCCAGCTACTTGGGAGGCTGAGGCAGGAGAATCACTTGAACCCCGGAGGCAGAGGTTGCAGTGGGCCGAGATCATGCCATTGCACTCCAGCTTGGGTGACAGAGCGAGATTCTCTCAAAAACTATATAAATAAAGGCCGGGTGGCTCATGCCTGTAATCCCAGCACTTTGGGAGGCTGAGGCAGGCAGATCACGAGGTCTGGAGATGGAGAACATCCTGGCCAACATGGTGAAACCCCGTCTCTACTAAAAATACAAACATTAGCTGGGCATGATGGCGGGGCACCTGTAGTCCCAGCTACTCAGGAGGCTGAGGCAAGAGAATTGCTTGAACCTGGGAGGCGGAGGTTTCAGTGAGCCAAGATCGCACCACCACACTTCAGCCTAGCAACAAAGTGAGACTCCATCTCAAAAACAAAAACAAAAAAATTAGCCAGGTGTGGTGGCATGCACCTGTAGTCTCAGCTACTTGGGAGGCTGAGGCAGGAGAATCGCTTGAACCCGGGAGGCAGAGGTTGCAGTGAGCTGAGATCATACCACTGCACTCCAGCCTGGGTGACAAAGCAGGACTCCATCTCAAAAAAAAAAAAAAAAAAAAAGACTGAGCTTAATGTATGTCCACATTAATGCATAATGCATCTCCTTCATCCTCATGCTAATCACCCACTGGACAGAAGTAGAAACTGAGGCACGGAGAAGACACAGATCTCATCCAAAGTCACACCAAGGATAGAAAAGTCAGATTCAAATCTGTGTGATCCTGTACCAAAACCTGGGGCCTTAACCAGGATACCGTACTCAGGCCTCACACCTCCTATCCCCACCTGACCCCTCACCTCGTGGGTACTATTCCGCTTAGTACCCAAGGTCTTGACCAGAACCTGGCTGGGCTCCGTCCCCAGCTGCCGCAGGTCCCACAAGTTGACAGTGCGATCTCGGGAGCCCGACAGACAGAGTGACCCACCCTGGAAAGGGAGCAAGGTGATGTTGTCAGGGCCACCCTGGCCCACCCCTGCCTGGCCCCCCACAGACCACGTCTCACCTGGAGCAGCAGCACTGAGTCAACGGCAGCCAGGTGCCCATCGGCCAAGCAGAAGTATTCAGCCCGGCGCCCATCCTCTGCCCAGCGGGACAGGTGCTCCTCCAGCGCAATGCAGGCTGCCGGCCAGTCAAAGTTCTTCTCTGTGGGTTACCACGAGTAGGGTGCCCGGTGGGCAGGGACCCTAGCACCCACGCCAGCTGGCCAAGCCCAACCCTGGCTTCCAGGGAACCCACCCTACACCAGACTTGGACAGAACCCCATGGAGATCCCTACTCCCGCCCCAAGCCAACCCAGGCTCAGGTCTTGGGGCCAACTGCCTGCCCATTTCCCAGGCAGGTCTAGGACTACTACTCACTCCAATTTCCAGAAATTGGGAACTGGGGTCTCAGAACTACCTCTCCAGGCCCCATCCCCCAACCCAAACTCAGGGGACAGCGGTCTCAGGATGTTGAGGTCTGACCTCAGGCTCAGCATAGAAGCTGGGGCCTCATGACTAACCCTTCCTGCCTCAGCCATCTGAACCGGACCAAGATACTCAAAGAGTATCTGGAAACTAGGGAGCCTTGTCAATATGCAGAATGCAAGCCCCAGATGCAGATTCAGTGGTATGGACAGGGTCCAAGCATCTATGTTTATTAAGCTGTTTGGGAGAGTCTGACCTAGGGGGTTGAATGGCAACACCTTGAGAATCACTGATCCCGGAGTGATCCTGATTCCTCTCTAAGGTTGAGTGTTTGATTACCTTGACCTGGAAGCAGAATCAAAGCTTCCAGGTTAAGGGTATCAAACACCCAAGCTGTAATACATCTTGGCTTAAGGGCCTGAGGATCCAGCTGTATCAGGATCAACAATATCGATTCAAAGGTCACAAGCTGTTCTCCCTCAGGAACCAATCAACTCAGGGCCAAGAGCCACTGTCTCACCCCTAACTGGGTCAAGGCTCTAGGGCTCAGAAGTTTTGACATCAACAGGTGCTGTCTCAGCTTCTAAGCTGGACTCAGAACCTGAGGATCCTTAGGCTCACTTTGAGCCCTAGCATAAACTCCAGAGCCTAAGGCTTCAAGTCCCTGTGTTAATCCCCAGTCAGGAGTCAGGGGCTTAGTACCACAAGACCCCAAGCCTGAGGATATTTGGATCCTGAGTCGTCCAGGGACCACAGTCTCAGGAAGCCAAGTGCCTGACTGCCTCGTGGTCCACCCAGAGGTCCTCAGGGGCTTCGGCACCACCAGTAACTACCTCAGCCTCCAGCCTGAGCCAGGACAGCCACGAAGCCTGCTCCAGAGGCTGTGTCCAGAACACCCCATGCACCTCTTCCCCGCCCCAAGCCTGACCTGGGCGGGAGCCCCCAGTCCCTGGGTGCGCGCACCTTCCACCACTGGGTAGGGCGCGCGTACGCGGCGTAGCGCGCGTAGCCTCCAGGTGACACGGTCATACACAAGATCGCGCAGCGCGTGGCACACGCGCGACAGGACGTGGAGCACGAGGCGGGCGTCCAGGTAGGAGCAGATCTCGAGCAGCAGCTCCGGGGGAAGGCTCAGAAGGCCTGGCTCACTTACGGCCGAAACCTTGGACGCGGCCCGAGGCTCCGAAGCGCTCGGGGACGCGGCGGGCGTGGATAGCTGCGAGGGACGCGGGAACGCCAGCCCGGATTTTGGCGGACTGAGAACGCGGGCCACGTAGGCCTCGGCCTGCGCGTCTGGGTCTGTCTCTGACTCTGGGTCCGAGTCATCGTCCCAGGAGCGGGAATCATGGCACTGCCCTAGGGGAAGCTCCATGGCGACCGGGTGGGCGCTGCCGGTCTCGCGTCTTGTCTCCTAGGCAGCGCGAGGGCACTTCCGGCGCTGTCTGATGACGTTTCTGAGCCCACCGGAAGCGAGCGAGCGAGCGAAGTGGTTACTGGCAATCCGCAAGAACACCGGCAGTTTGGGATCTTCTGCAGCTGCGTTGGCAGCAGGCTGGAAAATGCAGGTTCCTGTTTCTGCGCTTTTTTGAGACGGAGTCTTTGCTCATCACCCAGGCTGGAGTGCAGTGGCGCGATCTGGGCTCACTACAGCTCCGCCTCCTGGGTTCTGAGCTCAGTGTCTATATAACGAGATGCCTTCGATAAGCAGTGTTGTTTTACAGAGCCTAGTATTGATGTCGTTTCAAAGAGACGAGGTCTCACTATGTTGCGCAGGCACAGGAACAGTGGCGCAATCATGGCTCCTGCAGTCTCCTGGGACTCAAGGGATCCTAGCCCCTCACCTTCCTGAGTAGCTGGAACTACAGGCGCGCCACCCCGCCTGGCGAGTTTCGTTTTTTAGCTAGTGTTGGCTGGCTCTCCGGCCTTATCCCGGCTGACAAGACATGCTAGTTTAAAAGCCGCAGAAACGGCCGGGCGGTGACAGCTCGTCTAGCTGCAGGAGGCAGGCGGATCGAGTCAGGGATTCGAGACCATCCTGGCTAACACGGTGAAGCCCCGTCTCTACTAAAAATACAACAACCGGGCTTGGTGGTGGGCGCCTGTAGTCCCGGCTACTCGGGAGGCTGAGGCAGGAGAATGGCGTAAAAACCCGGGAGGCGGAGCTTGCAGTGAGCTGAGATCCGGCCACTGCACTCCACCCTGGTCGACACAGCGAGACTCCGTCTCAAAAAAAAAAAAACAAAAAAAAACCCAGCTGACCACACTTTTTAAAACAGCATGTTGGCTGGGCGCGGTGGCTCATGACTGTAATCCCACCATTTCGAGAGGCCAAGGTGGGTGAATCACCTGAGGTCAGGAGGTCAAGACCATCCTGGCCAACATGGTGAAACCCCATCTCTACTAAAATTACAAAGAATTGGCCGGGCGTGGTGGCAGGCACCTGTAATCTCAGCTGCTCAAGGTCAGGCAGCTAACCAATCCACATAGATCATCTGAGCAGTCCTTGCTGTTTCCTCTACTTGACACTCTTCTCTACGTGGCTCTGTTCAAACATCATCTCAGTGTGGCCTTTCCAGGTCACCCTACATAAGATTTTAACCGTTCCCCCCATCATTCTCTGCCTTTCTGTTTTTCTCTATAGGACTTAGCACAGTTCCACTTCTTTTTATTTTTATTTTTTTTGAGAACGGAGTCTCCCTCTGTTGCCTAGGCTGAAGTGCAGTGGTGAGATCTCCGCTCACTGCAAGCTCCGCCTCCTGGGTTCATGCCATTCTCCTGCCTCAGCCTCCGGAATAGCTGGGACTACAGGCACCCACCACCACGCCCGGCTAATTTTTTTGTATTTTTTAGTAGAGACGGAGTTTCACCGTGTTAGCCAGGATGGTCTTGATCTCCTGACCTTGTGATCCGCCCGTCTCGGCCTCCCAAAGTGCTGGGATTACAGGCTTGAGCCACCGCGCCCGGCCGTTTCTGCGCTTTTTAAACTAGCATGTCTTGTCGTGCCGATACGGAGAGCCAGCCAACACTAGCTAAAAACGAAACTCAAGCCAGGCGGGGTGGCGCGCGCCTGTAGTTCCAGCTACTCAGGAAGGTGAGGGGCTAGGA
Source organism: Papio anubis (assembly GCF_008728515.1). Classification (NCBI taxonomy): domain Eukaryota; kingdom Metazoa; phylum Chordata; class Mammalia; order Primates; family Cercopithecidae; genus Papio; species Papio anubis. The sequence goes on along the minus strand of NC_044995.1, from coordinate 39,372,119 downwards.
TCCCTTGAGTCCCAGGAGACTGCAGTGAGCCATGATTGCGCCACTGTACTCCAGCCTGCGCAACATAGTGAGACCCTGTCTCTTTAAATGAGACATAAATACTGCTCTGTAAAAAATAAACACTGCTTTATCGAAGGCATCTGTTATATGTGACACTGAGCTCAGAAACCCAAAGGCCCCTTTCCAAGTTTAAGGAGTAGCGATTGGAACTCTTGCCTCTTTTCCCACAGCCAGAAATATGCAGTTACACTGCAGAGGCCTCAGTGAAGTGACTTTTTTTTTTTCTTCAGAACTACCTCTCCAGACCCCATTCCTCAACCCAACCTTGGAGGACAGCAGTGCAGTCCTCCAAGTGGAGTGCTTGGCTCATTGCAACCTCCGCCTCCTGGGCACAAGTGATCCTCTGCCTCGGCCCCCCAAGTAGCTGGGTCTACAGGAGCGCACCACCACACCCGGCTAATCTTTGTATACTTTTGTAAAGACAGGGTTTCACTACGTTGTCCAGGCTGGTCTCGAACTCCAGAGCTCAAGTCATCCGCCCCCTACTCGGTCTCCCAAAGTACCAGGATTACAGGCGTGAAGGACCGCGCCTAGTGGAAAGTTACCTTTTTCTCTTTTTTTGAGACGGAGTCTCACTCTGTCGCCCAGGCTGGAGTGCAGTGGCGCGGTCTTGGCTCACCGCAACCTCAGCCTCCCGCGTTCAAGCGATTCTCCTGCCCCTCAGCCTGCCGAGTAGCTGGGACTACAGGCGTGTGCCACAACGTGGAACTAATCTTTACGCTTTTTTTTTTCTTCTTCCTTTTTGTGGAGAACGCGGTCTCGATATATTGCCGAGGCAGGTCTCGAACTCCTGGGTTCAAGCTGTCCTCCCACTTCTGCCTCCCTGAGAGCTGGGATTACAGGCGTGAGCCACCGCACCCGGCCGAACTAATTTTTGTATTTTTAGCAGGGACAGTATTAGCCAGGATGGTCTCAATCTCCTGACCTCGTGATCCGCCCACCTCGTTCTCGCAAAGTGCTGAGATTACAGGCGTGAGCCACTGCGCCTGGCAGAAAGTTACTTTCAACAGTAACATCACTTTTTTTTTTTTTTTTTTTTTGAGACAAAGTCTCACACTGTCGCTGTGGCTGGTGTGCAGTGGAACGATCCTGTGTTAGCCAGGATCGTCTCAATCTCCCGACCTCGTGATCTGCCCGCCTCGGCCTCCCAAAGTGCTGGGATTACAGGTGTGCGCCACCGCGTCCGGCCAGTTCCACTTTTTATAGTCTGTCCTCTCACTAGAATGCAGGCCTTATTTGTTGAATATTGGATGTGTGTCAGTATTTTTTAATTTTCTCACGTTGATCTTTGGGCCACACCAAGGTTGCAGTAAGATTTTATTCTGGCTGGGGGTGGTGGCCCACATCTGTAATCCCAGCACTTTGGGAGGCTAAAGCAGGTGGGTAGCTTGAGCCCTGGAGTTCAAGACCAGCCTTGGCAACATAGCGAAAACCACCTCTACAAAAAATACAAAGATTAGCCAGCATGGTGGCATGCGCCTGTGGTCCCAGCTACTTGGGTGGCTGAGGTGGGAGGATTGCTTGAGCCACTGCACTCCAGCCTGGGTGACAGAGCAAGACCCGGTCTCAAAAAAATATTTTATTCTGAAGATTGTGGGTTTTTTCCCCCCACAGCTGGAACTACTTCTCATTTTCCTGAGTAATTGTAACTAATATTAATAAATTTCCCTCAGGCCTGGGGCTGGGCTGAGCCTTCCACGAAAACCTTGACCCAGGGTTAGCTGATAAGAGTGCGGCAAGGCCTCAGCCCTTACCACTCCATTTAGAGTACGGCAGAGGGGCGTCTTGAACCTGGGCTGTGATACTAATGGCTCACCCTTAGTGAGTTGAAGTCCCAGAGAATGAGGTGCACATTTCATATATGTTACGAATTTAATCTTCCATCTTTTACATTCATCTATCTTCCCACTCTCAAGTATCCCGGGTGCCCCCCACATTTCTTTACTACCAAAGCCAAGGACACACGAAGCCACAGACTAAGGAGTTCACAAGAAACTGATCTTTACTCAACAAAGTTCTACACAAGTGGAATCTCACGCCACCTCGGCGCCAATCCCCAGCACAGCACAGTAACAAATGGACAGACCCGGGAGCCCGCAGGGGGAAGAGGGTGAAGAGGGAAAGAGGGACTGTGGCTCAAGGCCAGTCTGGGTCCACAGCCCTGGTTAGGGGAGAAGGTTGAGAAGCTGAAACTTCATTGTGCAAAAAATAACCAAAAATAAATTAAAAAATTAAATAGTTTTTTTTTTTTTTAAAAAAAAAAAAAAAAAAAAGGAAAACGAGAAGAACCAGGCTCCCCTTCCCTGAAGGTGTTTGTATCCCCGCATCTTGAGTAGTGAGGGGTTACCAATCCCATCAGACAGCCAATCCATCCACACACCCCAAGACCCAGCAGAGGATGCTCCAAAGAACTGGAATTACCAGAAAATTAAAGGTATTTTTAAAACTTTTTTTTTTTTTTTTTTTTTTTTTTTAAAAAAATGGCTTTCCCAGACCTGCTCGAGTTTCATGGGGTGGGCGGGCAGGGACACCCAGCTAATTTATGGAATGTGTACTGAGTGCCCCTTGGAATAGAGGCGGGGCCTGACCCTGCCTCTGGAAAGACACAGGGCTAGGATGGAGGGTCTGGGGCCCAGGAGGAATGGATGGAGCAGGCCCCAGGATGCGAGACTCCAGTCAAACTCCAAAACACAAGGGGCTCCCCAAAGAAGTAAAAAGCAAGGAAGGAAAAAAAAGGGAAAAAATGCTTAGGGGGTCTGCAGGGCCCAATTTTCTGACCAACTGGGAAATAACTACACCCCCACCCTCTCTAGGGGAGCCCCTGCCACCTTGACCGTGTCCCCACACTATTCCGGAAGGTTCTCTAGAATTGCTGACCCAGTCTAGTAGGATCTCTGGGCTCACTGGGTACTATGATGAGCAGGAAGTCCCAGGGAGATGGAGTAGGGAACAGGGGACACACCACCTTTCCCTTCCGCCAAGCCTCGGTTTTCCTTCTTGCTGGCAAAGCATAAACCTGTGTCCTCTGTCATCATCAATCAAATGCCCCTGCCCTGGCCCTTGAGTTAAAACTCGGGCCTGAAACGTAAGAAGGGGGCTTTCAGAAGCACAGAGAAACGGACTGCCCCTGAAGCTGCTTACAGAGGGAGATGCTAGGGGTAGGTGCCAGAAGCTCTGGCTACACCCAGCTCTCTTCAGGAAAAAGGTCCCAGCCCAGTGTCTTCAAAAGCCACTGGAGCACACAGGAAGGAGAAAGGGTGACCTCTGGCCAGCCCCAGCCACTCCAGTGGTTCTCACCCTGTGAGTTAGGCTAGGACAAGGACGGAGACACACCAGCTGAGGCTGCAACAAAGCTGGCAGGGAGTGTGTGGAGCAGGTCCCAAGCATGTGCGTGCAGACAGGGCGACCCCCAAGGTCACCATCCTCCTCCCCCCGCCCCGAGATCCCGCCTGAGGCCACCCACCCACCCAGCCCTCCCCAGTCACCGCCAATTCCGGCAAAACAGCAGAAGCTTCTTAAACTCTAGATGCAGGTTACACGGAAGGCCTTACGGGTTAACTCAGGGGTTCACTAATTCTACTGTCTCCATGCAGTCGGGGAAATGGTGGAGCGGCTGGCCCAGCCTCGCCGGTTATGGCACTCGCACATGCGTGTGGCCACGTGTGTCCGTGTGAGTGTACGCGTCCCTACAAGGGTCCCCTTCCTGACCTGCTCCTCCCTCACCTCATCCGAAGCTGGATTCGGTCAGCTGTGTAGATTCCTCCCTCCCATGTAGCTGGCCCAAGTGGGCTGCCAGAGATGACCCTATTAGAGCCCAGGGGCCCTTGCCCACCAGAAGTCCCCCCCACCTCCCCGTTTGTAGGATGAGCATGGTGGCCCCACCCACCTGCCAGGAGGGCAAGTGGACGGACGGACGGACGGACGGGGAAGGCATCTGGATTTGAGTCCCACTCACTCCTCCCTAACCCCCCTCAACCAGGGCACAGCGACTTCTGGATGCAGCGCACTCCCCAGTAATCCCTCCGACGACAACGCAGACAGAAACCTGCAGGGGGAGGAGGAAGGTCATGGTCTGGGACCCTTTGGCCCCCAAGACAGTGCTGGCTCGCCAGCTGCGGCCTCCTCACCTGGCAGTCTCCATGATCACCTAGACCCCGTAGAAAGCCGCCAGCCTCTCCTTGAGCAGCGGCGGGAATTGCTCAGAGAACTGCTGCCAGTTATCTTCCCCAACTTGGTCTTTGAAGCCGTGGAGAATCTGTGGGGAGGGTGGTGGTGAGGGGTAGGCAGGAGCAGAACAAGGGGAGTGCGCCTCTTCCCCCATCCCGAGGCCCCATTGTTACCAGATGGTCTCACCCCTGCCTGCTCCCAGAACTAGATCAGGGCCCAGAGCCTCACCTTATAAAACATGTCCCGAAGGTCATCCTTCGGGCTCACCCAGGAGGCTACAGCGTCGCAGAAGAAAATAAAGTCCTGAAATGTGACGGATCCCAGGTGAGGGGCCGCCCGAGCCCAGCGCCCGCGCCTGCCCTCAGAGCCCAGCTGCCCCAACCTGCACAACGCCCCCCGGGTTGACACCGATCATCATGCAGATGCCGCGGAAGGCTGAGTCCTTCTCCTCATTGTCCCTGATGTTCCTGAGGGACGTGCACCTGTGGGAAGATGAGCAGGTGGAAGTCAGAGGGCAGGCAGGGCATGCATCTGTGGAGGGCTGGGTCACTGGGGATCAGTGAGTGGGCCTGGGACATGCATCTGTGGGGGTGGGGCGGGGCAGGGAGTCAGTAGGCAGATGGAGCTGGAAGTGCACAGGTGAGGGAGGGAGTTGGGCCCGTCCCGCCCACCACACAGCAGGCTTGACACGTGGACACACACCAAGGCCGGATGAACTGCTGCAGCATGGGTGCCACCTCCTGGGGGCACACATAGCCCAAGCGGCCGATGGTGATGGCTGGAATGGCAGAGGGACTCGTCAGACGACCTGCAACCCCGAGCGGCCCCGGGACGGTACGTGGCGGGGCCTCTGGCACGAGGCACCAAGCCCCGCCCCATGAGCCCCAAGGGAATGGTTATTGCAGCCACCCTGGTCCCCCAAGCTTGGCCCAGCCAGGGGTCCTCCCCATCACACCTGAGTCTTCCCAGGTCTCTCTGCATCTATCTTTCTTTCTTTCCTTTCCCTTTCCTTTTCTTTCTTTCCTTTTTGTTTTGTTTTTGAGACGCAGTCTTGCTCTATTGCCCAGGCTGGAGTGCAGTGGCATGATCTTGGCTTACTACAACCTCCATCTCCCAGGTTCAAGCGATTCACCTGCCTCAGCCTCCTGAGTAGCTGGGATTGCAGGCACGCACCACCACCCCTGGTTAATTTTTGTATTTTTTAATAGAGATAGGGTTTCACCATGTTGGCCAGGCTGGTCTTGAACTCCTGACCTCAGGTGATCTGCCTCCCAAAATGCTGAGATTACAGGTGTGAGCCACTGCACCCAGCCTGAGGCTGCATCTTTCTTGGGGCTTCTCCCAGTGCCTCCTTCCAGTTACTTCCAGACACCCTCCTTGGTTCCTTGACAAGGGCCTTTCTGATGCCCCTCCCAGCCCAGAACCCCACCTCCAGAAGACGGGCAGGGGTGCAGGCAGCAGCGGGGCCGGGTGCCCACCTGTGTTTTCCAGCAGTGTCTTGGGTGTGTTGGGTCGGTTAATGATCTCCACCAGGTTGTTGAGGACCATCTGCACATAAGGCTGCATCTCTGCCCCTGGGGGAACACCCAATCAGAGCCCTGCACAGCCCCCTTCACCCACAGGGGGGCCTCGGGGCTGCCCCCGTCACTCACTCACCCCAGTTCTAACCAGAGACTGGCCAACCACTACCAGTGAGGGAACAAAAGACCTTCTCCGGCTAATCCCCACCCAGAATCCCTGGTCAACCAGGGACAGATCCACAACCTTCAAACATCAGAGACTTCTCTGGAGTCGCTAAGGTGAGAATACGCTGCCCAAGTCAAAGGAAAAGAAGCCAAAGTCACCCAATCAATTCGAGTGAGGGCCAAAGTCACCCAATTAATCCGAGTGAGTCTTTTAGCCAACTACACAAAACGGTCCAATCAGAACAGCCCTCCTATCCCTTCTCTTTGGTGAAGCCAATCACAAATGACCTTTCTGCTTGGCTCCACCCATGACGAGCCCCCAGAGACTTCCCTTGTCAGTCAGAGCTAGGCTCCCGCCCCCAGGTTGAGAACAGGCTAATGGGGAGGGGCCTGTTGCCACTTGCAGGGCACTCACCCATCTGCATGCAGATTTCACCAATGGCCCAGGTGGCGTTGTTGCAGACCGAGATGAACTCTGGGTTCAGGTTGGTGCCCAGAATGGGCATGAACTCGGCTGGTGGGGAGAAACAGGAGTGCTGAGCAGGAGGGCCAGCTGGGGTAAGCTGCAGACCTAGCCCAGCAGGCCCCATCAGACAGTACGAATACATCCCAATGTCACAGTCATCCCTGGGTATTGCTCTCCATCACTTGAGGCCGGGGCTGGGGTCATGGGTTAGGGACAAGGCGAGTGTCGTACCAATACAAGGCTTGACATGGATGAAGCAGGCTTTGGTGAGGTCTCCCAGGAGGGCAAAGGAGCTCTGCCGGACCTCAGGCATCGAGTCCTGGGGATTCAAGAAATATCAGTGTGGCTGGGCTCCCCTCCTCCTAACCACGACAGCTGAGGGGGCACAGTCCCTGGTGCATGTCCAGCCTCTGCCATTTTCCAGTTCTAGAGCTCCCAGGTTTTCCTTAACCTCCCTAGCCTCCAGTCCACATCTGCAAATGGGAGATGGCAGTGCCCCAACGGTCATCCCTCAGTGTCCATGGGGGATTCTTTCCCAGGTCCCTGCAGCTATCAAAATCCACGAATGTGCAAGTCCTTGATATAAAGTGGCATAGTGTTAGGGCCGGGCGCAGTGGCTCATGCCTATAATCTCCAGCGCTTTGGGAGGCCAAGGAAGGCAGATCACTTGAGGTCAGGAGTTTGAGACCAGCCTGGCCAACATGGCAAAACCCTGTCTTTACTAAAAATACAAGAAAGTTAGCCAGGCATGGTGGGACATGCCTGTAGTCCCAGTTTCTTGAGAGGCTGAGGCAGGAGAACTGCTTGAACCCGGGAGGTGAAGGTTGCAGTGAGCCGAGATCGCACCATTGCCCTCCGGCCTGGGTGACAGAGTGAAACTGTGTCTCAAAAAAAAGGTGGGGGGCGGGCGGGGGGCATACTGTTTGCATATGCACCTATGCACATTCTCCTGTACACTTAGTATCATCTCTAAGTCACTTATATCTAATACAATGTCAACAGTATGGGAATAGTTGTTATACTGTATTGTTTAGGGAATAATAACAAGAACAAACGTCTGTATGTGTTCAGTACAGATGTAATTTTTCCTCTGAATATTTTCTTTTTTTTTTTTTTTTTTGAGACGGAGTCTCGCTCTGTCGCCCAGGCTGGAGTGCAGTGGCCCGATCTCAGCTCACTGCAAGCTCTGCCTCCTGGGTTTACGCCATTCTCCTGCCTCAGCCTCCTGAGCAGCTGGGACTACAGGCGCCCGCCACCTCGCCCGGCTAGTTTTTTGTATTTTTTTTAGTAGAGACAGGGTTTTACCATGTTCACTAGGATGGCCTCGATCTCCTGACCTCGTGATCCACCCGTCTCGGCCTCCCAAAGTGCTGGGATTACAGGCTTGAGCCACCGCGCCCGGCCCCTCTGAGTATTTTCTTTTTTATTTTTATTTTTTTTTTGAGACGGAGTCTCGCTCTGTCGCCCAGGCTGGAGTGTAGTGGCGCAATCTCCGCTCACTGCAAGCTCCGCCTCCCGGGTTCACGCCATTCTCCTGCCTCAGCCTCCCGAGTAGCTGGGACTACAGGCGCCCGCCACTGCGCCCGGCTAATTTTTTCTATTTTTAGTAGAGACGGGGTTTCACCATGGTCTCGATCTCCTGACCTTGTGATCCGCCCGCCTCGGCCTCCCAAAGTGCTGGGATTACAGGCGTGAGCCACCGCGCCCGGCCCCCTCTGAGTATTTTCAGTCTGAGGTTGCTTGAATCTTGGGATGTAGAACCCACAGATATGGAGAGCCAACTGTGCTGGGGCAGGGACTTGGGCTTTCATGTTTTCTTTTCTTTTTTTTTTTTTTGAAAGAGACAGAGGCTCACTCTATTGTCCAGTCTTGAATACAGTGGCATGATCTCAGCTCACTACAACCTCTGCTTCCTGGGTTCAAGCAATTCTCCTGCCTCAGCCTCCCAAGTAGCTGGGATTAGAGGCACCCGCCACTATGCCTGGCTAATTTTTGTATGTTTAGTAGAGACAGGATTTCACTATGTTGGCCAGGCTAGTCTCAAACTCCTGACCTCAAGTGATTCACCTGCCACGGTCTCCCAAAGTGCTGGATTACAGGCATGAGCGCTTGGCCTCATATTTTCTATTTTCAATACCGTTTGCTTTTTTAAAAAAAATTTTTTGGGCCGGGCGCGGTGGCTCAAGCCTATAATCCCAGCACTTTGGGAGGCCGAGGCGGGCGGATCACGAGGTCAGGAGATCGAGACTATCCTGGCTAACACAGTGAAACCCCGTCTCTACTAAAAAATACAAAAAACTAGCTGGGCGAGGTGGCGGGCGCCTGTAGTCCCAGCAACTCGGGAGGCTGAGGCAGGAGAATGGCGTGAACCTGGGAGGCGGAGCTTGCAGTGAGCTGAGATCCGGCCACTGCACTCCAGCCTGGGCGACAGAGCAAGACTCCATCTCAAAAAAAAAAAAAAAAAAATTTTTTTTAAATTTTAGAACTGGGGTCTCATTATGTTGCCCAGGCTGGTCTCAAACACCTGGGCTCAAGCCATCCTCCTGCTTCAGCCTCCAGGATCACTGTTTAATATAATTAGAACAGCCCCTTTTCCCTGATTTTCTTTGCGCACAACCAGGCCCTGAGTCCCCGCCAGGGGCAGCCCACGCAGGCTGCTGGGTGTCATCACTGTCCAGGTCCCCACCCACCTGCATGCACTGGAACAGCAGTGTCATGATGTTGCTGCGGGCCACCAGCTGCTCCACGTGACCACCCAGGCCCTCAGCCAGGCCGCTGAGCAGATCCAGCGCTACGATCATGAAGTCCTTGTCTGGAGCCTCATACTGCTCGGGGTGCTGGGTGTACATCTAGACACAGATGGGGACAGGGGCAAGGGTGAGTGGAGAGCAGGCCCGAGGCAGGCCAATGCAGAAGCATAGGTGATGGGCGTGGGGGTGCTCACCATGGCCTGAGCCAGCGTCTTCTGCACCAGGGTGACGCAGCGCTGGTAAACGGGCTCACAGTAAGGCAGGAAGCCACTCTGCAGGGCGGTGGCCACTGATGACAGACACTGGCAGGGAGGAAGGCAGATGGGGAGAACTCAGGCGGCGTGGGCAGGATGGGCTTCGGGAGAGGGGCAGGAGCCCACTCACCTCCAGCAGGGGGAAGAGGTCCTTGTCTTCGTCCTTGAGCTCATTCCACTTCTGGATCAGTGGGGGCATCAACTTCTGGATGTATTCCTGGAGAGGGAGCATGAAATTGGCGCTCCCTGGGTCGGGGTGGCAGACTGTGACTCAGGCACCTGTTGCCCGAGTGATGAGGCCTGAGCGCCTTGCTCATGGAATCCTGAAAGGCCTGTCATCTGGCCAGACCTGGAGGCCTTCATTCTTCTCACCTGTCCAAGCACTGTCCTCCCCACCCCACCCCCCTGGGAGCCTGGGTCACCGCCTCCTGGTTCCCGAAGCACAGCACTTACCACGCTGTCTCATAACTGTCTTTCTCCCCCACTAGACTGGGAGCAGGGCGAGGGCGGGGCCAGGTCTGTCTGTCTGCCTGCCGAGGTCATGGCCATGTCCCTGGCATGCAACACGGGGTTGCCACCAGGTCACTGGATGCCCAGGGGCACAGGGATCGGGAGGCAGGAGCCACTCTGGGGTCTCACCGGCTGGTTGAGGTGGTGGCCTACAGAGTCGGCCAGGGTGCCAATGGCGTCGTAGAGGATGAGCAGGTTCTTGTGCTGGTATTTCCCAAAGGCAAAGACGAGTGTGTCCAGGATGTAGCTGAGGTAGGGCACCAGCTCCGTGCAGGCCTCTTCCTCCAGGGTGGCGAAAGCACTGGCAGGAGGGAGGATGAGGCGGGGGGCTCAGTGGACCATGGCAGGTGGCACTGGGCCATGGGCAGTGGGGGAGGGCAACTCAGGATCAGCCAGTACGAATACGAGAGAAATCAGTGACACATCAACAGTCACAGGTGTCATCACTTCCCAGGGGGTGGCTGGGGGAGAGTGGGGGCTGTGGGATCAGGGGGCCAGGGTCACCTGCAGGCCGCCTCCTGCACCCTCTTGTTGCCATCCAGGATGCGTTTGAGCAGCTCTGTCATCAGGGGCTTGAGGTGCATGTCGGGCGGCTGGCTGACCACCCAGTGGGCATAGCGGCTCAGCGTCCAGCAGGCGATGGAGCGGACCAAGGCCTTCTTATCCGACAGGCACTGGATCAGGTGCGGGATCAGCTCGGGCAGGTAGGGCACCATGCCCTGCATGCAGCCTATAAGGAAAGGGAACCAGGAGGGGGCAGTTTGACTGGGCCCCAGGAGCAAGCTAGGCCAGCCACACCCACCCTATGGAGAGAAAGAGTCAGCCGCACACAACATATAGGGAAACTGAGGCTTAGAGGTTAAATCACTGACCCAGACTCATTTCACAGAGCCAGGGAAAGGCAGGCGCAGGAGGGGAAACAGCAGAAGCCTCTCATCCCAAAGCCCCAGGTTATCTTTATTTTTTTTTGAGGCAGAGTCTCACTGTGTCGCCCAGGCTGGACTGCAGTGGTATGATCTTGACTCACCGCAACCTTCACCTCATGGTTCAAACAATTCTCCTGCCTCAGCCTCCCGAGTAGCTGGGATTACAGTCCCCTGCCACCATGCCCAGGGAATTTTTTGTATTTTTAGTAGAGACGGGGTTTTACCATGTTGACTGGGATGCTCTCGGTCTCCTGACCTCGTGATCCACCCACCTTGGCCTTCCAAAGTGCTAGGATTACAGGCGTGAGCCACCGCGCCCAGCCAAAGAGCCCCGTGTTAGTTTATCTGGTCATGCATTAATTCAAAATTGGCTCCCTTACATAGTGAGTGGGGTTTTATGGGGCAGCAGTGACCCAAATGGAATAAAAGTAATTTGCATTTGAAACAGTTCTTAATATGTTTGTGATTTTTTTTTTTTTTTTTGAGACGGAGTCTTGCTCCATTGCCCAGGCTAGAGTGCAACGGCGTGATCTCGGCTCACTGCAGCCTCTGCCTCCCAAGTGATTTTCCTGCCTCAGCCTCCCAAGTAGCTGGGATTACAGGCACCTGCCACCATACCCAACCAATTTTTATATTTTTAGTAGAGATGGTTTAGTAGAGGGGTTTCACCAAGTTGGCCAGACTGGTCTCAAAATCCTGACCTCACGTGATCCCCCAGCCTAAGCCTCCCAGAGTGCTGTGATTATAGGTGCCTGGTCGTTTGTGATTTTTCTATTTCATGTTATTTTTGTTTAACTTTTTAATTTTTTTTTTTTTTTTTGAGACGGAGTCTTGCTCTGTTGCCCAAGCTGAAGTGTAGTTGCACAATCTCAGCTCACTGCAACCTCTGCCTCCCTCATTCAAGCAATTCTCCTGCCTCAACCTCCCGAGTAGCTGGGACCACAGGCGCCTGCCACCACTCGTAGCTAATTTTTCCTATTTTTAGTATAGACGGGGTTTCACCGTGTTAGCCAGGCTGGTCTCGAACTCCTGACCTTAGTTGATTCACCCACCTTGGCCTCCCAAAGTGCTGAGATTACAAGCATGAGCCACTGCCCAGCCCTTTTAAAAAATGTTTTAATGTTTTATTTGACACAGAGTCTCGCTGTGTCCCCCAGGGAGGAGTGCAGTGGTGTGATCTCCGCTCACTGCAACCTCTGCCTCCCAGGTTCAAGTGATTCTCGTGCCTCAGCCTCCCAATAGCTAGGACTACAGGTATGTGCCACCACGCCTGGCTAATTTTTGTATTTTTAGTAGAGGTGGGGTGTTACCATGTTGGCCATGCTGGTCTTGAAACCCTGACATCAGGTGATCCACCCACCTTGGCCTCCCAGAGTGCTGAGATTACAGGCTTGAGCCACCACACCCAGCCTTTTTTTTTTTTTTAAAGATCACGAACACTGCTCTTTTATGTAAAGAGAACGAAGATAATAGCACATTCCCCAACAATCCAAGACACAAGATCTATGTTTACCAGTTTGAGCTCAACTCCTATAGATATTTTTACCATAAACATGTAATACAGGCTGGGTGTGGTGGCTCACGCCTGTAATCCCAGCACTCTGGGAAGCTGAGGTGGATGGATCACCTGAGATCAGGAGTTCGAAACCAGCTTGGTCAACATGGTGAAAGAAACCCCGTCTCTGCTAAAACTACAAAAAAATCAGCCAGGCATGGTGGTGGATGCCTATAATTCCAACTACTCGGGAGGCTGAGGCAGGAGAAACTCTTGAACCCGGGAGGTGGAGGCTGCAGTGAGCCAAGACTGCGCCATTGCACTCCAGCCTGGACAGTAAGAGTGAAACTCTGTCTCAAAAAAAAAAAAAAAAAAAAGAAATTAGCCAGGCTTGGTAGAGGATTCCTGTAATCCCAAGCTACTCTGGAGGCTGTGGCAGGAGAACTGCTTAAACCCAGGAGCTCATGCAACACAAGGTCAGGAGTTCAATACCAGAGTATTGTTGCAGTGAGCCCAGATCATGCCATTGCACTCCAGCCTGGGTGATAAGAGTGAGACACTGTCTCAAAAAAAGAAAAAAAAGAGGCCAGGCGCAGTGGCTGGCTGGGCAAGGTGGTTCACACCTGTAATCCCAGCACTTTGGGAGGCCAAGGCAGGTAGATCATGAGGTCAGGAGATCGAGACCATCCTGGCCAAGGTGGTGAAACCCTGTCTCTACTAAAAATACGAAAAAATTAGCTGGGCATGGTGGCATGCACCTGTAGTCCCAGCTACTCGGGAAGCTGAGGCAGGAGAATCACTTGAACCTGGGAGGCAGAGGTTGCAGTAAGCTGAGATCATGCCACTGAACTCCAGCCTGGCGAGAGAGCAAGACTCGGTCTCGGCCGGGCGCGGTGGCTCAAGCCTGTAATCCCAGCACTTTGGGAGGCCGAGGCGGGCGGATCACGAGGTCAGGAGATCGAGACCATCCTGGCTAATATGGTGAAACCCTGTCTCTACTAAAAATACAAAAAACTAGCCGGGCGTGGTGGCGGGCGCCTGTAGTCCCAGCTACTGGGAGGCTGAGGCAGGAGAATGGCGTGAACCTGGGAGGCGGAGCTTGGAGTGAGCCGAGATCGCGCCACTGCACTCCAGCCTGGGTGACACAGCGCGAGACTCCGTCTCAAAAAAAAAAAAAAAAAAAAAAAAAAAAAAAGACTCGGTCTCAAAAAAATAAATAGATAACACAGCTTATGTAATCTATTAACATATACAAGCGTATTGCGTGGTATATACCCTATTAACATGAGATATCAGATACATTAAACACATAATACATGTCAAAACATTTCCTTAGACAAATTTTTTTTTGGAGACAGGGTCTCACTCTGTTCCCCATGCTGGAATGCAGTGGCGCAATCATGGCTCACTGCAGCCTTGACCTCTCACCTCAGCCTCCCAATTAGTTGGGACTACAGGAACTTAACACCATGCTGGCTAATTTTATCAGGTTTTTAAGGGTTTTTTTTTTGTAGATACGAGGTCTCACTATATTGCCTAGGCTGGTCTTGAACACCTGGGCTCAAACAATCTGCCTGCCTCAGCCTTCCAAAGTTCTAGGATTACAGACATGAGCCACCACACCTGGCCTTTTTAAAAAAATTTTTGTAGAAAGAGGGTCTCCCTACATTGCCCAGGCTGGTCTCAGACTCCTGGGCTAAAGCAATTGTCCTGCTTCAGCCTCCTGAGTAGCTGGGATTACAGGCGTGCACCACAGTAACTAGACAAATTTTAAACAAATGTTGAAAGCTTACAAGGTTGAGGGTTTTTGCTGCCATGCCTGAAATTTTTGGCACAGGTCTGGATGCTAAGGCAATGGCATATCATGCCTCCAACGGACTCACAAAGCCCTCCTGTAACAAGTTTTATGTCCCATCGGGACCATGGGAGCCTGAAAACCCCACCGATTACAGGACACCGGGTTGAATTTGATGAAACACCACCTACCACGGTTTACTACTGACTCTGGCAGGCCAGCCTGGCAGCCAGGAACAGGTTTAAGGCCCAGATGCACCCTGGGTGACTGTAAGGAACTGGCATCAATCTTTCTGTACCTCAGTTTCCCCATCTTTGAAACTGGGATCCGGCACCCACCTCATCAGGTGCTGGTGAGGGCCAAGGATGTTTGTCTATGTAAGTGCACGGGGCAAGCATGCAGCTGTGCCTGCTGTTATTATCGTTGTTGCTGTAATTATGCTTACAACATGAAAGAACTGCCTGCCTCTGAGAATGAACAAGAGGCCTTGCATTGTGGGATTCCAGGGGTTCCTTTCAGGCCCAAAACCAAGGGGAGAATAGAGATCTCAGAGCTGTCTGGAGTGGGGTGAGTAGGCCTCCAGAAAGAACTGAGCCTTTGGTGTGGCCAGTAATGTGGGCCAGCTCTACAGTCTCATGCCAGCATGGGGCTCAGAGATTAGGTGCACTCACCCTCGGCAATGGCTCCCAGCACCAGGATGCCCGACTCCTTGACCACCCACTCGGGGTGGAAGAGGAGGCCTTTGAGTAGCGGGAGTAGGTGGGGCAGCAGTTCCTCCCGAAAGACATTGGCGAGGACGTCCAGTGCGGCCGCTGAGCACTTCCCTGGGGAAGGGGAGACAACGGGAAGGCTCAGGGCGGCCCCTCAGGCAGGTGGTCGACCTCCTTGACTGTACTCCCAGGATCAGAGATCATGATCAGAATCTTCACGATCAGCTTCTAATCAGCTTCTGCCTCAGCTTCCAGTCACCTCCCAAGAGGGAGTCCTGGGCTTGCCACCCCACCCCCACCCCCAGGTAGGGGCACACACTCAAATTCCAGTCGGAGAGAGCATCATCATCGTCGTCATCCTCCGCGTCCTCGGAGCCATCAGGCCGCTCAGCCTCGTGGGGCAGTGTCACCGTGCGTGACTTGTGGAAGCGTGGCTTGATGTCCTGCTCACTGTCAGGGACAGCCTCGTCCTCCTCCACATCCCCCTGGGGGACAGGCAGACTGTTAAGTACTTTGGGGACCACAGCCATGACACCCATGACCACGCCCACCCATGCTGGGTGGGCCCTGCCTGACCTTGAGCAGGATGATGTCAATTTCCGAGTACTTCATCCCATTCACCAAGATGGGGATCAACCTGCACAGAGAGGGGCTGTTTATGGGGATGCAGGGGCCATGGCAAAAGTTGGGGGGAGGCACAGCTTGGGGAGGAGGCAAACAGGTGCCAACAGGGTGACCAGCCCACCAATCAGCCACAGAGCAGACCCTGCAGAGCATGATGATACTGCTAGGTGCACATCGATCCATTTCCCTCTGGGGAATTATCAGAACCTGGTCTCTGTCTCTATGATTAAGATATAAATGATGCCGCTCCTGCCTCCAAAGAAAGGCTTTTTTTTTTTTTTTAAGAAGCAGGGTCTAATTGTATCACCCAGGCTGGAGTACACTGGTGCAATCACAGCTCACCACGGCCTCACACTCCTGGGTTCATGCAATCCTCCTGCCTCAGCCTCCCAAAGTGCTAGGATTAGAGCGTGAGCCACGGCACTCAGCCTGCAGGAAAGCTCTTGACCCAGGCCTGGCCACTCAGTGAATTACAGACCCCTGAATACACTGAAAATCTTGGTGTGGTGCCCAGTCCCTAGCACAACATTAAGGCAGGGACGTGCACTCCTATTCCTGGCCACTTTCCTGAGACAGGGCAGAGACGAGCCAGGGTAGGGGAGCAAACAGACTAGGCAGCCAGCCCCTCAGTTGCAGCCCAGAGTTGGAAGTGACAGAGCCTTCATCACCTGCTGATCTAGGTCTCATCACTCCCCAGGAGCCGTCCACCCAGCCCTAGAGTGTTATCAGTAATAATTTGGGGCCGGGCATGGGAGCTCACACCTGTCATTTTAGCACTTTGTGAGACCAATGCAGGAGGACTGCCTGAGACCATAAGTTTGAGACCAATCTGGGCAATATAGTGAGACCTCACCTTTAATGAATGATAAATAAATAAATAAATAAAAATACAAAAATATGCTGGGAGCAGTGACTCACGCCTGTAATCCTAGCACTTTGGGAGGCCGAAGTGGGCAGAACGCAAGGTCAGGAGTTCGAGACTAGCCTGGCCAACATGGTGAAAACCAGTCTTTACTAAAAATAAAAAATTGGCCTGGCACGGTGGCTCACGCCTGTAATCCAGCACTTTGGGAGGCTAAGGCAGGCAGATCACGAGCTCAGGAGTTTGAAACCAGCCTGAACAACATGGTGAAACCCCCGTCTCTACTGAAAATACAAAAATTATCTGAGCATGGTGGCAAGCACCTGTAATCCCAGCTACTAAGGAGGCTGAGGCAGGAGAATCGCTTGAACCATCCTGGCTAACACGGTGAAACCCTGTCTCTACTAAAAATACATAAAATCAGCCGGGCTTGGTGGCACACGCCTGTAGTCTCAGCTACTCAGGAGGCAGGAGAATCCGGGGAGATGAAGGTCACAGTGAGCCAAGATCATGCCACTACACCCCAGCCTGGGAGACAGAGTGAGACTCTGTGTTTTAAACAAACAAACAAATAAATAAATAAATAAATAAGGCCAGGCGCAGTGGTTCACGACTGTAATCCCAGCACTTTGGGAGGCCGAGGGGGGCGGATCACGAGCTCAGGAGTTCGAGACCAGCCTGACCAATATGGTGAAACCCCATCTCTACTAAAAATACAAAAATTAGCTGACCATGGTAGCAGGCACCTGTAATCCCAGCTACTCAGGAGGCTGAGGCAGAAGAATCTCTTGAACCTGGGAGGCAGAGGTTGCAGTGAGCCGAGATCGTGCCACTGCACTCCAGCCTGGGCAGCAGAGCGAGACTTCACCTCAAAAACAAAAATTAAAAAATAGTAATAACAATGACTTGGGGGCTGGGTGCAGTGACTGGCGCCTGTAATCTCAACACTTTAGGAGACCAAGACAGGATTGCTTGAGGCCAGGGGTTCGAGACCAGCCTGGGCAACTTAGCAAGACCTCATCTCTACTAAAACTTAGAAAAGATTAGCTGGGTGTGGTGGGATGTGCCTGTAATCCCAGCTACTTGGGAGGCTGAGGTAGGAGGATTGCTTCAGCTGGGAGGTCAAGGCTGCAGTGAGCCGTAAGTATGCCACTCCACTCCAGCCTGGATGACAGAGCAAAACCTTGTCTCGAAATAAAAAGGAAAACAAATTATTTGGAGAGAGGTAAGCAATCCAAGTTTGTCAAGGAGGGTTAGTTTTAGGACTTTTGTTGGAAGCACTGGTCAAAAATTGCTTTACTCGGAAGTTCCTAAGCTGCAAGGGCACAGAAGGCTACAGCACTACCCAGAGGGAAGGTTGTACCTATGTGCCTAAGAATGAAGCCAACACAAGGGAAGCAGATCTGAGACCACATAGATGCCTTTCACATCCTTTGAGCTCCTGGATACAGCCACACCTGAAGCCTTTGTTGATTTTTTTTTTTTTTGAGACGGAGTCTTGCTCTATCGCCCAGGCTGGAGTGCAGTGGTGTGACCTTGGCTCACTGCAACCTCAGCCTCCCGGGTTCAAGCGATTCTCCTGCCTCACCCTCCTGAGTGGCTGGGACTATAGGCGTGGGCCACCACACCCAGCTAATTTTTCGTATTTTTAGTAGAAATGGGGTTTCACCATGTTAGCCAGGCTGGTCTCGATCTCCCGACCTCGTGACCGCCATGCCTCAGCCTCCCAAAATGCTGGGATTACATGCGTCGGCCACCGTGCACGGCCATTGATTTTTCGTTTCTTTCCACCTATCAGTTACCTAATTTTGAAGTCTTTAAAAAGTGGCATTCTTGCCACTTACACATAATTATACACTGAATATAAACTGACAAGGATGTGGACTGAGAGAAGCATAGCAGGTGACCAGAAGGGAAGGCAGAGGCGTAGAAAGGGGTCGAAGCTGGGGTGGGACAGTAGACAGCAGCAGTACTCACTGGACCAGATGGGAGGCCAGGACTTCCTTGCAGATGGGCTGCTCGGCCAGCGTCAGCCAGAACTCACAGGCCTCAAGGGCAACGTTCTCGTCATGGTCCTGGGTCCTCTGCAGCATGTACTGTGATAGCGGGGAGAAGCTGAGGCCTGGCCTGGGTAGGGGTGGCTCCCTGACCCTTGCCACCGGCCCCTTGCCTGCCCGCCTGGGCTGGCCTCGACCATGCACACCTGGATGATGCTGTGCATGTGGGGGATGAGCCTGTCGATCCGCACTTCCAGAAGCATCACCAGGGCACGGCACACATTCTTCCGCACCTCGGGGTCATCATCCACAGCCAGGGCAAATAGGTGCTGCAGGGAGGAAAAGGGTCAGCTGTAGGGGCCCTTGGTCCTCACCCTGTCCGCCCCCAGCCCAGCGTCCCACCTCAATGAAGGTGTCAATATTGTCCATCAGCGCCTGAGCCCGGTCCATGATGAACTGGTTCACGCAGGCGATGGCGTGGGACCTAGCGGGGAGCAGACACACGGGTCACCCTGAACCTGCCCACTCCAGGCTCCCTGAAGCCCCCAGAGAGCTGCACCCACCGGATCTTGGGACTGCAGTGCTTGAAGAACTGCAGGAACTTGGGGATCATGATGTTGAGGGGCCTGTTGAGCGCGTCACTGTCCAGAAGCTCTGATGAGTCTTCGCAGATCTTCTGCAGGGCTCCAAAGGCTCCCTGAGTGCAGAGGGGCAGAGAGACAAAGGTGGATGGTGGGTGGTGGGTGGTGGTCCCAGCCCCCCATACCCGCTCCGGCCATCTATGGCTTCTCGCCTACCTCACAAGTGTTGTAATCCTCCGAGTTGAGCAGGTTGCAGAGCTGGGGCAGCAGCTCGGGCCACATCTGCAGCTCACCCTTGGAAGCGATGGTGGTGATGAGAATGCCTGGGGCGGCCAGGAAAGGACGCTGCCTGAGGCCAGGCGGGGGCTGCCCAGCACCTCCCCTCCCACTGGGCACCCCCAGTGCTGCCTTTCTGTCCCCTAGCCCCTGTATGCCCTCCACATCCCCCCTCTTTTTTTTTTGTTGTTGTTGTTGTTTTTTAAGAGATAGAGTTTGCTCTGTTGCCCAGGCTGGATTGCTGTGGCACAATCATAGTTCCCAGCAGCCTCGAACTCCTGGCCTCAAGCCATCTTCCCGCCTCAGCCTCCTGAGTCACTGGGACTGCAGGCACATGCCGCCATGCCCAACTAATTTTTAACATTTTTTGTAGAGATGGGATCTCACTATGTTGCCCAGGCTGGCCTGAAACTCGTGGCCTCAAGCAATCCTCCTGCCTCGGCCTCCAAAAGCACTGAGATTACGAGCGTGAGCCACCGCTCCTGGCCTTGACATAGGTAGAAGGGTACTCCTTGACTCAGTAAGCACCCTGAACCTTACTGTGAGTCAATTCTGTTCCAGGCCCTAAAGCACAGCACAGAGCAAAACACAAAATCCTCACCCTTGGGAGCTGGAAGTAAGCTACGAAGTAAAGATAAATTAGCAAAAAAACTGGGAGGGGCCGTGCATAGCTGGCTCATGCCTGTAATCCCAGCACTTTAGGGGACCTAGGTGGGTGGATCACTTGAGGTCAGGAGTTCGAGACCAGCCTGGCCAACATGGCAAAACCCCATCTCTACTAAAAATACAAAAATTAGCTGGCTGTGGTGGGGGGCACCAGTAATCCCAGCTACTCGGGAGGCTGAGGCAGGAGAACTGCTTGAACTTGGGAGGCGGAGGATGCAGTGAGCAGAGATCACGCCACGGCACTCCAGCCTGGGACGGAGCAAGACTCCATTTCAAAAAAACAAAACAAAAACAAACAACTGGGAGGGGCCACATGCCAAGGAGTAAGGGGAGAAATATAGCAGAAAAGATGGTAAGAAAGGGCTGTAGGTGAAGCTAGCAACTTTAAATTGGGTGGCCAGAGCAGGCCTCATAGAGGTGACATCTTGATATCTGAGGCAAGACCTGAAGGGGGTGAAGCAGGCAAGGGAGGAATCATCCAGGTCTCTGGGAAAAAGGCATCTCAGGCAGAGGACTCTATGGTGCGGAGGCCTGGCGTAAGGGCAGGCATGATGTGCTAACAGATAGGTAAGGAGCCACTGGGGCTGGGCAGAGAGTGGGAGGGGAGAGAGGGAAAGGAGGTAAGGGCAGGAAGATGGCAGGGATGCTTGTACTGCCTATTAGACATCCAGGAGTCACATACAGCAGGCATCTGAGGTGCCAGGACAGTGCACGTATCTGGTGACAGAGCTGGATATGGGTTCTGTTAAGTGCAGAGATGGTTATTTACTGCCACAAGATGGCACTGTTTCCCAAGGGTGGAAACTGTCCATGAGAGAAAGGTGCTCCCTGCAGTGGGTAGGTACAGTGAGGACTGTGGAACCTTAGCCACATCTCCTCACTCTCTGCACCTCAGTGCTTCCAACCCTCAGAAGAGATAAAGAAAACCATCCTCTGCCAGGCGCGGTGGCTCACGCCTGTAATCCCAGCACTTTGGGAGGCCGAGACGGGCGGATCACGAGGTCAGGAGATCAAGACCATCCTGGCGAACACGGTGAAACCCCGTCTCTACTAAAAATACAAAAAATTAGCCGGATGCGGTGGCAGGCGCCTGTAGTCCCAGCTACTCGGGAGGTCGAGGCAGGAGAATGGCATGAACCCTGGAGGCGGAGCTTGCAGTGAGCCGAGATCGCCCCACTGCACTCCAGCCTGGGCGACAGAGTGAGACTCCATACTAAAAAAAAAAAAAAAAAGAAAACCAGCCTCCTAACTAGGGTTATCAGTAGGTTTATTTTTCTCTTTTTTTTTTTTGAGATGGAGTCTCACTCTGTAGTCCAGGCTGGAGTGCAGTGGCGCAATCTTAGCTCACTGCAGCCTCCACCTCCCGGGTTCATGTAATTCTCCTGCCTCAGCCTCTGAAACAGTTGGGATTACAGGTGCCCGCGGCCACACCCCGCAAATTTTCATATTTTTAGTAGAGATAGAGTTTCGCCATGTTGGCCAGGCTGGTCTCAAACTCCTGACCTCAGGTGATCCACCTGAGGTGCTGGGATTAGAGGCGTGAGCCACTGCGCTCAGCCTGGTTATCAGTAAGTTTCAATGACTTAGCGAAGAGCCTGGCACATAGAATGAGCTCAGGAAGTCCATATCCTACTACTGGCCTGGGGGTTTTTGTGGGACTAAAAGTCACTTTTTATTTTTCAGATGGAATCTCACTCCATTGCCCAGGATAGAGTACAGTGGTGTTATCTTGCTTACTGCAACCTCCGCCTCCCGGGCTCACGCCATTCTCCTGCCTCAGCCTCCCAAGTAGCTGGGATTACAGGTACCCCACCAAGCTACAATTCCCAGCTAATTTTTTGTATTTTTAGTAGAAATGGAGTTTCACCATGTAGGCCAGGCTGGTCTCCAACTCCTGACCTCAAGCGATCCACCTGCCTCGGCCTCCCAAAGTGCTAGGACTATAGGCGTGAATTACCGCGCCCAGCCAAGTCATTTTTTTTTTTTTTTTTTTTGAGACGGAGTCTTGCTCCGTCGCCCAGGCTGGAGTGTAGTGCCGCAATCTCGGCTCACTGCAACCTCTGCCTCCTGGGTTCAAGCGATTCTTCTGCCTCAGCCTCCTGAGTAGCTGGGATTATAG
The DNA here is from genome assembly GCF_008728515.1 of Papio anubis. NCBI lineage: Eukaryota > Metazoa > Chordata > Mammalia > Primates > Cercopithecidae > Papio > Papio anubis. The sequence continues at coordinate 39,350,176 of NC_044995.1, read as the reverse complement.
ATGTTCACCACCATGCCCAGCTAATTTGTTTGTTTTTTTTTTTTGAGATGGAGTCTTGCTCTATTGCCAGGCAGGAGTGCAGTGGCACCATCTCGTCTCACTGTAACCTCCAACTCCTGGGTTCAAGCAATTCTCCTGCCTCAGCCTCCCGAGTAGCTGGGACTACAGGCGCCCACCACCATGCCCAGCTAATTTTTTTGTATTTTTAGTAGAGATGGGGTTTCACCATCTTGGCCAGGATGGTCTCAATTTCCTGACCTCATGATCCGCCCACCTCGGCCTCCCAAAGTGCTGGAATTACAGGCGTGAGCCACTGTGCCTGGCCAGCTAAGTTTTTTTTTTTTTTTTTTTTTTTTTTAGTAGAGACGGGGTTTCACCGTGTTAGCCAGGCTGGTCTCAAACTCCTGACCTGGTGATCCACCCGTCTCGGCCTCCCAAAGTGCTGGGATTACAGGC
>NC_044995.1:39298513-39349620 GCF_008728515.1 Papio anubis | reverse complement strand
TAGTAGAGACGGGGTTTCACCGTGTTAGCCAGGCTGGTCTCAAACTCCTGACCTGGTGATCCACCCGTCTCGGCCTCCCAAAGTGCTGGGATTACAGGCTTGAGCCACCGCGCCCGGCCGCCAGCTAAGTTTTTTGTATTTTTAAGTAGAGACGGGGTTTCACCATGTTGGCTAGGCTGGTCTTGAACTCAACCTCAGGTGATTTGCCTACCCCAGCCTCCCAAAGGTGCTGGGATTACAGGTGTGAGCCACCGCGCCCGGCCAATTCTTAGTCATCTTTCTGTAACTTCCTCAGGCCACCTTCCAAGAGTCAGAAAAGGGTCTGCTGAAAACCTAATTCACGTTGCACCTGAAACATGAATACCTGCGTATTTTAACTGCTATACCTTTAGCACTCAGCCCAAGGCCTAATACAAAGTTCTAGATGTTGCATGACTGTCTCAGAGGCAAGAAGGACTGTTTCAGGAGGGAGTGGTTCCAGAGCGTGGCTCTGCGCTGCCTCAGCTGTTTCTGACTTCTGCTGCTTACTCAGACAGGTCTCTTAATAGCTCAGCGCCTCAGCTTCCTCATCTATCAAATGGCAATAGTAATAGTACTACCACGGAGGGTGCTGGAGCATTCCATGAAGCACTACACTTAACATGCTGAGAAGCCTCTTATCTGAGAGTGAGAGTTCAGTGTGTTCTCAGAGGCCAACCCCCGCTGCCCCTCTCACCAATCGTGGCTCGGATGAGCGAGGAGGCGTCGCCAATGTTGTTGAGACACTCCTGTTTGATGAAGTCTGCCACAGGGGGTGGGAAGCTCTGATAGTGCGCCTTCACATTGTTCTTGAGGATGAGGCCGCTAAGAGAGCGCGTTGGCTCATCTGGGAGGAGGAAGGCTGAGGTTCAGGGGCCCACGGGGGAGAAAGCAGGGTCCCGATCGCATGGAAGGGAGCAGAGGGCGTACCTTCTGACTTGAGTCTGGTCAGGACGAAAATCAGGTAGTTGTTGAAGTCAGGAAACTGATTGAGTTGTTTGAGTTTCTGCCAGGCTGTTAAGGGACTTGGAAGACAGAGGCCTTCCCCCGGCCAGGCCCCCTCACTATGTACCTGACACTATCTCTGACCACTGGGACCCGGCTGCTAGCTCCTGGGGGATCCCACTCCCTAATAAGCCCACAATGGCACCACTCCGTAATAAGCCCACAATGACACAGAGCACCTCAGACACGTCAAATTCATACAAGGGGCTGGGCGCGGTGGCTCACATCTGTAATCCCAGCACTTTTTGGGAGGCCGAGGCGGGCAGATCACAAGGTCAAGACTAGCCTGGCCAGCATGGTGAAACGCATCTCTACTAAACATACAAAAAAATTAGCCGGGCATGATGTGTGCGTGCCTCTATTCCCAGCTACTTGGGAGGCTGAGGCAGAAGAATTGCTTGAACCCAGCAGATGAAGGTTGCAGTGAGCCAAGATCATGCCACTGCAATCCAGTCTGGGCGACAGAACAAGACTCCATCTCAAAAAAAGAAAAATCATACAAGGAGTTGGGTGGAAATGTCTGAGTTTCCCATCTACTCCTGAAGACCCAGCCAGAACAGAAGAGGGAAGGAGAATCCCACTCCTCTTAAAGTGGCAGCTACTAGTCAGCTCTCCCCAGTAACAGGCCATGGTACCTTTTTTTTTTTTTTTTTTTTTTTTAAATAAAAAAAAAGGGAATCCAGATTTTGGAATGAGTCATGCTCATGGTTTAAACATTTATGTATTTATTTATTTTGAGACAGACTCTCACCCTTGTCACTTAGGCTGGAGTGCAGTGGCGCGATCTCGGCTCACTACAACCTCCGCCTCCCAGGTTCAAGTGATTCTCCTGCCTCAGCCTCCTGACTAGCTGAGATTACAGGCTTCTGCCACCACATCTGGCTTGATTTTTGTATTTTTAGTAGAGACAGGGTTTCTCCATGTTGGCCAGGCTGGTCTCAAAACTCCTGACCTCAGGCGATCCATCCACCTCGGCCTCCCAAAGTGCTGGGATTACAGGCGTGAGCCACCGCGCCTGGCCTATATCTTTTTTTTTGAGACGTGGTCTGGCTCTGTCGCCCAGGATGGCTGGAGTACAGTAGCACAATCTCAACTCACCTCAACCTCTACCTCCTGGGCTCTAGCCATCCTCTCACTTCATCCTCCCAAGTAGCTGGGACTACATGTGCATGCCACCACACCCAGCTATTTTTTTATTTTTTGTAGAGATGGGGGAGTCTCCCTATATTGCCCAGGCTGGTCTCAAACTCCTGGGCTCAAGCGAACTACCTGCCTCGGCCTACCAAAGTGCTCTGATTACAGGCATGAGCCACCCTGTGAGGGCCAGGGCCTACTTTAACAGTTAATGGAGTAGATGCTGGCGTTCAATGAACATTAGGAATTTTCATCATTTTCCATAACAATCCCCACAGCTCTGGAAATGGGACCCAGGAATTCTAATCCTTCTCTGTCCAGGGCAGATCCTCCTCACAGCAGAAAAAATCTGGGCACTGGGGGAGTCAGTCCCTTTCTTTCTCTCTCTGGCCTTTGGAAACTGCATACATCTACCCGGTTCCCCCAGCCCCAGAAGGAAGGAAGGATACATCCTGCACGATGCGCTGAGTGGCTGTGTTGGGCGACTGTGAGTCTTTGAGCAGCTGCAGGACCTGCTGCAGGCCCTGCTCGTCTGGCTGCCAGTCCATGGCGCAAGGCAAGCTGCGGGGGTAGGGGCCGGGGTCAGCGCTGGGTCTCTGGGGCTCCGTGTGAGACCCAGGTGGAGCCCCTGAGGCCGCGGTGGCCGCATGACGACGGGAACGCCCTCGGCGGACAGGCGGAGGCCTCCGATCCACGCCCGCCCAAGTGCGGGGTCCCCGCCAGCTGCGCCATCCTCGGCCGCGCAGTCGCGGGCTCGGGAGCGCGGGAGGGGGGATGTGGAAGCGGGCCACAGGCGGCGGCGGCGGGGCCCGGCGGATCCTCACGGGACCCAGCGAAGAGCCCTCGTCCCAGGGTGGCCCATGCCGCCGACCCCGGCTCCGAGCCCGAAGGCTTCTACCTCCCTCGCAGCGGCTGGGCGAGGGCCCAGCCGCCTCCACATCCAGGGGCCCCGCCCCAGACCGTGATAGCGCCCCGGCCCCCGTGGTCTCTTCCGTGCAGGCACAATCCCTGAAGAGTCCCCTTCCCCCGACACTCGGCCCTTAACCTCTGCCAAATCCCAGAGGCCTCCTGCCCTAGTCCAATTTCTGAGCTTCCCCAGATGCACCGTCCCAAGACGATCGTCCTGATCTCTCCTGTCCCCTGTTCCTGCCCTTCAAGCTCAGCGGATGCCAGATATCCCTCTCTGTGGCCTAGCCAAATTCTAAGAATTCCCCTTAATCAGGCCCAAAGCAGTCCCCAGATAGGTCTCTGTTGCCTCTTCGAATGAGAGCCAGCCAAGCCCGACCAACCCACCATAGGAGCCCCCTGGACAGATCCCAGTCGCCTTTCCCAATCAGGTCTGGCCAAGGCTCTCCCTGAAATCCCCTCCAACCCAGTCAGCAGTAACCCCTGCTGACGGATCTCTGTTGCCTCTCCCAGTCAAGTTCGGCCGAGTCCCCCACCACCTCGTGTCGGTAACCCCCTGGCCCGATCCTTGCAGCCTCCCCCAGTTCGGCCTGGGTGAACACCCCCCGGGGCATTCCCCTCAACGGATCCCAGCGACGCTTGGAAGTCAGATCCAGGAAAACCCTCTAGGCCGAAGTCTGACGCCCCTCCCTGTCAGGGCCCAACAAGCTCCCCTCCCCCCTCCCCGCTCAACTTTTCAGTGCGGCCTCCCCCAATCAGACCCAACCAAGCCCCACCGAAACAGGCCCCTACACACACCCGATCCTCGCGACGTCCCCCAATCAGGCCCCAAGCAGTCCCCAGACGCTTCCCCCAATCAGATCCCCTCCAGCCCGACCCCAGCAGTCCCACTGGCCCTCTTCTTGCTGAGCCCCGACATGGCCTGGCTTCGAGGCCCCACCCCCTAAGCTCTGCTCAGTTCCCCCCTCCCCCGCCCGACCCGTTCTAGCAGCCAGGAGGATCGGGCCCAACCGGGTTCCCGGCCTTTCCCGGTCGGGCGCGGCCCCGACGCCCGGGCCGCGCGCGGCGCAGGCCCGGTGCCCGGCGGGGGTCGACGCAAGCCGGGGCCAAGAGGGTCGGGCTGAGTGAGGCCCACTTACCCGGCCCCGGGCAGCAGCGGCGGCAACTCGCGCTGCGGCTTCTCCAGAGACTCGCGCGGAAGGAGGGAGCCAAAGAGAGAGAATTAAAAAAAAAAAAAAAAAAAAAAGAAAGAAAAAAAAGAAAAACGCGGCCGTAGGTGAGCCGCCGCGGCTCCCGTACTCTGTTCAAACTGGTCCCGCCGAGCCAATCGGAAGGTTCAACCTTCACACGTGCCCTGGCACTTGGGAAACCCGGGCTGAGACGAGGCCCGGTCACGTGACGAAAGAGTTGCCGTTTCTTTGGCCTCTCTAGCCGGCCGGTCCTCCCAGTGTCTCGTTTTCCCAGCATTTTACACTGACCTGACCGCAAGCTCTTTAGCTGCAACCAGGAGTTTGGTAGCGCGTGGGGACTTTCTGTGTGTGATGGATCCAGGAACCCCTCGGCCAGAGCCAGCGACCTCCTTGTCACCTTCCTCCACTAAAAATTGAAATATGCCTCCCTTCCCCCATCCAGAGGTACTTGGGAGGAGTACGCTGTGTGCGCGTAAGGAAAGAGTTGAGCATGGTCTTTACAGCCCAGAGACAAAGGAAAGAAAGCAGGACAAAGTAAGTGCCTGAGACTTAAGCCGGGTTCCTACAGAAGCCTCCAACAATTTTTGCATTATTTTCCCGTACTGTTGGGCAGCTTTTACAAGGAGATAAAAAAGCCACAAGGATATACATTTTTGAATAAAACGAAATGAACTAATAAACTTTGAACCAGGCCTCATCCCTTTCCCTACCTGAAGTTGAATGAGGTGGAACAGCGCAGGAAATTCTGGCAAGAGCAGGGTCATGAAGAAAGAAATCTTCGCGATCCTTGCGACGTCTGAAGACAGTAGGACACCGTTTTTCCTTCTCGAGAGAGGAGCAGATGGTAAAGAGCTGGAGACCCTGGAACGTCCTGGTTTCCCCTCCCTGCCCTGCCGATAACAAAGTGGGAGACCTCCTGCCACTTGAAGCCTCAGTTTCCCCACTTGTCAAATGGGTAAAAGAGCAGTTCGCGCGATTAGAGATCATCCAAGTTAAGCATGACCTGGCCAGCTTTAACTTGTTCCTTAAAAACGTGGCTTTACCCTCCAAGGTTCAAGGCTGTTCTTTTACTGTATTCAGCTCCTCCCTAAGCCGATATTTAATGAATTCACCGGCGCTAATCCCAAAGAACAACCCATCCCTGATCTGAGGAACTTTTTGACCCTCGAGAGGCACAGGTCAATTTCTGCCCCTGCCTGAAGGAGGGGAACCGCTATCTCAACCCACTTGCCGTAGGCAAAGTCAGTCTCGGCTCCGTTCATTCATGAAAAGCAAGTACTGGGCCTCCAAGGTTAGAGAAGTGTCGGCAGGCGCCTAACTCCACTCGAAGAATTCGAGGAAGACACCCTAAAGGAGCAGTTGGGATTCCGAGGTAGCCAGTTGCGCTGGACTGAAACCTGGGCTGAGAAACACGTGCAGAAAGCCGCCACAAACGCATGCGTAAAGGCCTCCCTTCCCCCACCCTCCGATAAACCCTGGAACTACAAATCCCGTCCTGCCACGCGCCAGGGTCGCCGCGCATTGGGGTTTTGGCTGAGAATCAAATTGGGAGGAGGGTCTCTAGACCAACCGAGGTGCATGGGGAACAGAAGAGTGAGACTGGGGAGCTGGGGCTGGATTGGGGGTTCCTGGGGCGGGTGTGAATGATAAGAGCTTTCTGGTCAAATCTGGGGGCTGCCCCAGATAACGATCAGATGGGGAGCGAGTTTGGGATGCAGGAGACAATTTGTTAAGGTTCACCCCCTTCATATAATATGGCAAATTTCCAGCGGCCCTGCGCAAGCCTTGGGGCAGAAGAAAGTAGCCGCTGCTGCATGTATGGTCCACATTGTTGGCCCTCGTGAGGTCACGGAATTTTTTTTTCCTCTCCAGCTGGTGAATTTGAGTGCTGAATCAGGACAAGGTTTTGAGGTTTTGTTTTTTTTGTTGTTGTTTTTGTTTTTCTGTCTCTTTTTGTTTGTTTTGTTTTGTTTTTGAGACGGAGTCTCGCTCTGTTGCCAGGCTGAAGTGCAATGGCGCGATCTCAGCTTATTGTAAACTCCGCCTCCCGGGTTCAAGCGATTCTCCTGCCTCAGCCTCCCGAGTAGCTGGGATTACAGGCATGTGCCACCACGCTCTGCTAATTAGCCACGCCCGGCCCTTTTTTTTTTTTTTTTTTTTTTTTTTTTTTTGTATTTTTAGTAGAAATGGGGTTTCACAATGTTGACCAGGATGGTCTTGATTTCTTGACCTCATGATCCGCCCGCCTTGGCCTCCCAAAGTGTTAGGATTACAGGCGGGAGCCACCGCACCTGGCGGTTTTTCTTTGAGACAGTATCTCGCCCTCATTGTCCCGGCTGGAGTGCAATGGCTCACTGCAACCTCCGCCTCCGGGTTCAAGCGATTCTCCTGCCTCAGCCTTCCGAATAGCTGGAATTACAGGCGTCTGCCACCACGCCAGGCTAATTTTTTGTATATTTAGAAGAGATGGGGTTTTGCTATATTGGCCAGGCTGGTCTTGAACTCCTGACCTCTGGTGGTCCACCGGTCTCGACCTCCCAAAGTGCTGGGATTACAGGTGTGAGCCACTGTGCCCGGCCCAGTGTTTTTCTATTTCTTTATTTCTGAGACGGAGTTGCGCTCTGTTGCCCAGGCTGGAGTGCAATGGTGGGATCTCAGCTCACTGCAACCTGTGCTTCCAGGGTTCAAGCTATTCTCCTGTCTCAGCCTCCCGAGTACCTGGGACTACAGGCGCCCACAACCACGCCCGGCTAATTTTTGTATTTTTAGTAGAGATAGGGTTTCTCCATGTTGGTCAGGCTGTCTCGAACTCCCGACCTCAGGTGATCCACCCGCCTTGGCCTCCCAAAGTGCTGGTATTACAGGCGTGAACCACCACGCCCGGCCTTTTTTCCTATTTCTTTCTTTTTTTTTTTTTTTTTTTTTTTTTTTTTTGAGACGGAGTCTCGCTCTGTTGCCCAGACTGGAGTGCAGTGGCCAGATCCCAACTCACTGCAAGCTCCGCCTCCCGGGTTTATGCCATTCTCCTGCCTCAGCCTCCCGAGTAGCTGGGACTACAGGCGCCTGCCACCTCATCTGGCTAGTTTTTTGTATGTTTTTTAGTAGAGACGGGGTTTCACTGTGTTAGCCAGGATGGTCTCGATCACCTGACCTTGTGATCCGCCTGTCTCGGCCTCCCGAAGTGCTGGGATTAGACTTGAGCCACCGCGCCCGGCCCTTTTTTCCTATTTCTTAAGCACCTACTGCATATCAAGCAGTTTCCAAATGTTATCTCATTAACACCAGGTGCAGTGGCTCACACCTGTAATCCCAGCACTTCGAGAGGCCGAGGGCAGATCACGAGGTCAGGAGATTGAGACCATCCTGGCTAACATGGTGAAACTCTGTCCCTATTAAAAATACAAAAAAAATTAGCCAGGAGTGGTGGCCTGCGCTTACAATCCCAGCTACTCAGGAGGCTGAGGCAGGAGAATTGCTTGAACATGGGAGGCGGAGGTTGCAGTGAGCCAAGATCATGCCACTTCACTCCAGCCTAGGTGACAGAAAAAAGGCCAAATGTTATCTCATGCAAATCTCACAAAAGCCCTATGCCTGGCAAACTTACCTCAGCTCAATTAGAAGCACTCCATGCCAAAAGAAACTCACAGAATTGGTGTCCAACCGGCCGGGCGCGGTGGCTCCCACCTGTTATCCTAGCACTTTGGGAGGCCGAGGTGGGCAGATCACCAGGTCAGGAGATCCAGACCATCCTGGCTAACACGGTGAAACCCCGTCTCTACTAAAAATACAAAAAAAAAAAATAGCCAGGCATGGTGGCAGGCGCCTGTAATCCCAGCTACTCGGGAGGCTGAGGCAGGAGAATGGCGTGAACCCGGGAGGCGCAGCTTGCAGTGAGCCGAGATCATGCCACTGCACTCCAGCCTAGGTGATACAGTGAGACTCCGTCTCAAAAAGAAAAGAATTGGGGCCGGGCATGGTGGCTCATGCCTGTAATCCCAGCACTTTGGGAGGCCGAAGCGGGCGGATCAGGAGGTCAGGAGATCGAGACCATCCTGGCTAACACGGTGAAACCCCGTCTTCTCGGGAGGCTGAGGCAGGAGAATGGTGTGAACCCAGGAGGCGGCGGAGCTTGCAGTGAGCTGAGATCGCGCCTCTGCACTCCAGCCTGGGCGACAGAGTGAGACTCCATCTCAAAAAAAAAAAAAAAAAAAAAGGAAGAAGAATTGGTGTCCAACCACGAATCTGAAATGCGAGACAAACGCATTCTCAATTTACAATAGCCTCCCTGCTCGAGCCTCTCATCACACTGTCCCCCGAGTTCAAAGGTCAGCACTTAACTGACTTAACACAGTTCCCAAACGCAAGCCAACTTCTTCACCCTGGGAAGCACTAGCTGTTTTCAACAATAGCAGGGTTAGATTCCATGAATATTGCCCTTACTTTAGAACTTGACTCTAGAGATGCTTCTGTATTTTACCCCTATTTGATAGATGAAGAACCTGAAGTACAGAAAGTCTAAGTGACTTACCCAAGATCACACAGTCAACAGGCCCTAGAATAGTTTGAAGCCAGGGCTGTGTGACTCACCAAAACCTGGATTTCATTCTCCTCCCTCTTCAGACTTTTCTAAGGTCAAAGCGGGTAAGTACTGTAAAGGGATGTGCCTGGGCTTTCAGCCTCTCCTGCCTCTTGACACTAGAATAGAGGCTGAGATGCTGCAGGGCGACCTACTTCCCAGGCTTCTGTTGCTTTTTAAAGATCCAGTCTCTGCTGGTGGCTTTGGGGGAGGAGGAGGAAGGGATGGCTCCATTACCTTCCTGTGTTCCTTCCCCCCATAGTCCATCCCCAAGGCCAAAGTCACACCTGAGCTAGCTCCCCAAAGTAGGAGGGAGAGACCTTTCTTCTTTTTTTGAGACAGAATCTCTCTAGTCACCCAGGCTGGAGTGCAGTAGCGCCATCTCAGCTCACTGCAAGCTCAGCTTCCCGGGTTCACTCCAGTCTCCTGCCTCAGCCTCCCAAGTAGCTGGGACTACAAGCGCCCGCCGCCACACCTGGCTAATTTTTTGTATTTTTATAGAGACGGGGTTTCACCGTGTTAGCCAGGATGGTCTCAGATCTCCTGACCTCGTGATCCGCCCACCTTGGCCTCCAAAAGTGCTGGGATTACAGGCGTGAGCCACAGCGCCCGGCCATGGGAGAGACCTTTCAGCCCATGTGCAAACTAAAGTAGAAAAACCTTATTGTATGTTAGCAGGAAGTGAAACAGGAAAGGTATCCTATTCTTTTTTTTTTTTTTTTTTTTTTTTTGAGACAGAGTCTCAGTCTGTTGCCCAGGCTGGAGTATAGTCACTGTAACCTCCGCCTCCCCGGTTCAAGTGATTCTCCTGCCTCAGCCTCCCAAGTAGCTGGGATTACAGGTGTGCACCACCACCCCCAGCTAATTTTTGTATTTTTAGTAGAGATGGGGTTTCATCATGTTGGTCAGGTTGGTCTTAAACTCCTGACCTTGTGATCCGCCCACCTACCCACCTCAGCCTCCCAAAGTGCTGGGATTTTAGGTGCCATCATGACAGCTAGGTGTTTGTTGTTTTTTTTTTTTTTTTTTGAGACAGAATCTCACTTTGTTGCCTAGGCTGAAGTACAGTGGCACGATCCCGGCTCACTGCAAGCTCCGCCTCCTGGGTTCCCGCCATTCTCCTGCCTCAGCCTCCCCAGTAGCTGGGACTAGCTAAGCCTCACCACCACGCCTACATTTTTTGTATTTTTAGTAGAGACGGGTTTCACTGTTAGCCGGGATGGTCTGGACTTCCTGACCTCGTGATTGCCTCCGGCCTGCCTCCCAAAGTGCTGGGATTACAGGCGTGAGCCACTGCACCCGGGCTTTTTTTTTTTTTTTTAACTTTTTTGAGATGGAATCACTCTGTTGCCCAGGCTGAAGTACAGTGGCACGATCTCAGCTCACTGCAACCTTTGCCTTCCCAAATTCAAGAGATTCTCCTGCCTCAGGCTCCCGAATAGCGAATAGCTGCTATTACAGGTGTGTGCCACCACGCCCGGCTAATTTTTTGTAATTTTAGTAGAGACGGGGTTGTACCACGTTGGCCAGGCTGGTTTCAAACTCCTGGCCTCAAGTGATCTGCCCGCCGTGGCCTCCCAAAGTGCTGGGATTACAGGCGTGAGCCACCGCACCCAGCCAGCTTTTATTTTTTCTAGCAAGAAAGGTCTTGCTATATTATCCAGACTGGTCTTGAACTCCTAGGCTCAAGTGATCCACCTGTGTCTCAGCCTCCCTGGTCACTGGGATTACAGATGTGAGCCACCATTCTGGGCTGGGCGGATTTTTGTCTGTTTGGGTAAATGACTTCACATAACAGATGCTCATCATGTGTTACAAGAGTAAATGCCCCACCCCAACCTCACAGACTGCATCTGGCAAAATCTGAGAGCCTGTGGTGTACCGGGATGGGCCCACCTCAGCCCACTTCCAGGACCACAGCCCTCTGCCTTCCACCCTCTACTTGCTGAGGCCGTGTTTCTCTGAGCCTTGGTCCTCTTTTGATTTAAAGTGGAAGGAGGGGCCAGGCCCAGTGGCTCATACCAGTAATCCTTAAGGCGGCAGATCACTTGAAGTCAGGAAACCCCGGCTCTACCAAAAAGATAAAAATTAGCTTGGTGTGGTGGCACACTCATGTAGTCCCAGCTACTTGGGAAGCTGAGGCAGGATGATTGCTTGAACCTGGGAGGCGGAGGTTGCAGTGAGCCGAAATCATGCCATTGCACTCCAGCCTGGGTGCAGAGTGAGCCTAACTCAAAAATAAATAAATAAAAAAGTGGAAGGAGGGGGCTGGGTGCAGTGGCTCACACCTGTAATCCCAGCACTTCGGGAGGCCAAGGCGGGAAGATGGTTTGAGCCCAGGAGTTCCCAACCAGCCTGAGCAACGTGGCAAGACTTCGTCTCTACAAAAAAAAAAACAAAAAAATGAGCCGTGTCTGATGGCACATGCCTGTAGACCTCACCCAGGAGGCTGAGGTGGGAGGATCACTTCGGCCCAGGAGGTTGAGGCTGCAGCGAGCTGTAATTTCACCACTGCACTCCAGCCTAGGTGACAAAGGGAGACCTTATCTCAAAAAAGAAAAAGAAAGAAAGTGGAAGAGGGCCCAGCCCTAAGCTGGGTAGGAGTGCCAAGGCTGCTTAGCTGCTGCCATTCCTGCCTGGGAAGACTGGGGTGAGCCTATAGCTAGGGGGCCCCCAACATTGCTCCAGGTTCAGCAGGTTTGAGGAGTTGGGAGGCAAGGGCATCTTAAAACCCGTGTGGGTTTGGAGAACAGGTGGAGCCAGGCAGCTTCTGGCTCCAACAGGATGCACAATGGAGCCAGGAGGAGGGCATGGAAGGGCTGGGAGGTCTGTGTCAATGATCATGTTCTGCAAGGTTGGACAGAGAACCCCTTCACCCTCCTTCTCTTGAGGGTGTATGCATATGGAAGGGACAGACTCCAGCCTCCCTGGAAGGGCTTCAAGTAGCTGGAGGACTGAGTGGCCTTTCCCCCAGCAGAGCACACAGCCCCACGGAATCCAGCTCTCAGCATTCCTCACCTCCTCTGCTACCAAGATACAGTCCCCTCCCCTCCCCTCCCCAGTCTCCCAGGTTCTACCCTCAGCCCCCTTCAGTCTACTCCCCACAGGAGCCAGAGGGATCCCCTGAAGATATAAAACGTACGATGTTGCTACCTCAAATACCCTCCAAAGCCTTCTCCTCACTTAAAATCCCGGGCATGACATGGTGGCTCAGGCCTGTAATCCCAGCACTTTGGCTGAGGTGGATCACCTGAGGTCAGAAGTTCGAGACCAGCCTGGCCAACATGGTGAAACCCTGTCTCTACTAACAATACAAAAATTAGCCAGGCATGGTGGCCAGCGCCTGTAATTCCAGCTACTCGGGAGGCTGAGGCAGGAGAATTGCTTGAACACAGGAGGCGGACGTTGCAGTGAGCCGAGATCACGTCACTGCACTCCAGCCTGGGTGACAGAGACAAGACTCCGTCTCAAAAAAAAAAAAGAATAAAATCCTGGGCCGAGAATGGCTCATACTGGTAATCCTTGCACTTTAGGAGGCTGAGGTGAGAAGGTTGCTTAAGCCCAGGAGTTGGAGACCAGCCTGAGCAACATAGGGAGACCCCATCTCTACAAAAAAAAAAACTAGCAGAGCGTGCTGGTGTGAACCTGTGGTCCCTGCTACTTGCGGGACTGAGGTGGGAGGAGGCTGGGAAGTCGAGGCTGCAGTGAGGCAGTGAGCTGTGATCGTAGCACTGCACTCTAGCCTGGGCGACAGAGCAAGACCATCTCCAAAAAAAAAAAAAAAAGAACAAAATCCTGAATTCTCCCCTTATAATCCATCCGTCCTCCTCCTCACTTCATCAGGCCCAAGCCCTCTCCGACCTGGCTATTCCTCTGCCTGGGGCTCCGTCTCATCTCCCTCAGGACTCTAATCAAATGTCACCTAAAAGACATACCCCCTTCCTCCCTAGCTGCAAAAGGGCTTCCCCTTTTTGTTTGTGTCTGTCTCTTTCTGTAAGGGCAGGGAGGGTGTGGTCTGCTGTGTTCCCAGCTGTCGCCCCGGAGCCTTGCAGAACCCTGGCACATAACAGATGCTCCTAAGTGTCTGCTGAATGCACAATGCAACAGCTCTGGCCCAGCCAAAATGGAACTGTGAAGACAAAGTGAGCCTAAGGTGGCATGGTGGGGATGCAGCAGTGAGGGGAGATGGGTCTTGGGGAAAGTCCAGGCCTACATGAGGGGATGTGCCCCTGTCCTTCCTACCCCCTCCATATCCTGCTCCTTACCAGGCCAGACCCAGGCTTTGACAGGTACAATGCCAGCTACCAGGGGAAGGCTTAGGTCCGACAGCACAAAGAAGACAAATCAAGCACACAGCTCCGGCACTAAGTCAAGTTCTTTACTTCCCAGAAGTGATGGCTAAGGGAAGGGAGGAGGGTGAGAAGAGGAAGAGAGAAAGAGCCAGAGAGAATGAGGAGGTGAGAAGGGGGGACAGTAAACCACTGTTCTATGAAGTCTCACGAGGCAAGTGCTCAAGGTAAAAAAAGAGTCCTGGAGAATCGTCCACGGCTGCGGGAAGCATCTCGGTTTGCTTCTGCTTTTAAGTCCTCTCGGGGAAGGCTGCCACCGCTGCCACTGCATTAAATAGTTATGTACATCGCAGAGAGTCCCAGGCCATGGGCAGGCGGGGGAGGGGCGTCATTTCACCAGGGGCCGAGTTTTATCATCGTCACCGCACTGGTGGGCTTTGTACTTTTTCACTTCTGCCATGTACTTGGCCCACGCGTCACCTTTACTTGTTAATACCTGTGGAAGGGGGATATGGGTTTGGGGGGAGGTGCCAGGAACCAGGGTCAGGACTGCCCTGAGACAGCTGACCCATTCCCAGTGTCACCCGGCGGAAGACTCTGGGTTTGAGCTAAAGATTGTAAAGTCAAGTTATCTGGGGACCCTCCTATCCTGCCAGGCACACTCAGCAAAGGCCTGGATACCAGACAGGGAGGGAGAAGGCTGGGCACAAAAGCTGGAAGGAAAAGGCAATGTGGGTGGCCCTCCTGCACCCAGCCGGCTCACCTCATCCTCCGTCTTCTGCTTCTTGGCTACTATTCCCGTCTTGAGGGCTAGTTTGTTCCCGCCTCTGCGTTTGCCCACCTGGGTGAAGGGACAGAAGACTGCAACGGTTACAGGAGCCGGGACCGCCCTTGGCGGCGCTGAGGCCCACTACACCTTCCTAGCCCGGCCTGGTGGCCCGTCCTGACGCCGCGCCCAGCTCCGCCAGCCGGCCGACCTGCGCAGCAATCAGAGAGGAGCACACGCGACTCAGCGCCTGCCCTGGGCCCGCGGTGCCCTCCCAGGGAGCAAGAAGAGTGCCCACTTCAGTGGGGACCAGCTTTGTCCTCACTTTCCATGCCAAAGCCTCACCCTCTCTAGCAGGGACCACAAGAGGTGGCAATAGCTCCGTTTATTGAGCATGTACTGTATGCCAAGCCCTGTGCCAAGTGCTGCAGATGTATCATCTCCTTCCATTTTCACAGCTACCCTAAGATGAAAGTTAGAACCACCCCCTTTTTGACCCGGCGCGGTGGCTCAGGCCTGTAATCCCAGCACTTTTGGAGGTGGAAAAGGGGGAATCACCTGAGGTCAGGAGTTTAAGACCAGCCTGGCCAACATGGTGAAACCCTATCTCTACTAAAAACACAAAAAATTAGCCGGGAGTGGTGGTAGGCGCCTGTAATCCCAGCTACTCGGGAGGCTGAGGCAGAATTGCTCGAACCCGGGAGGAGGTTGCAGTGAGCCAAGGCTCCACCACTGCACTCCAGCCTGGGCAAGAGCAAGACTCTGTCTCAAAAAAAAAAAAAAAAGGAACCACCCCCTTTTCCTAGATGAGGAAAGTCTTTCAGAAGGAGAAGTCATGCTAACAACAAACAATGGAGCTGATTCAGGGTCAGGTGGGTCAAAGCCTCTGGACAGCATCCTTAGACATCAAGCAACATTGCCTTCTCTGTGCCTAGCTTGGCATGGCCTCTTTGAGGGTGCAGCCAAAATAGACCCTCAATGAACCAATGAAACAGATGCAACAACTGCTACACCCATTCATGAAGGGATACTCAGCCTCCACTCACAGGTGTCACGCCAACCCTGGTCCTGACGTTTTTCCTTCCTTACCCTTTCCTCAAAGATAGTCTTCCTCTAGCCTTTCATCCTGTATCCCACCTTCTCCCATTGATTGAGGGCTTCCTGCGCTCCGGGGGCTCCAACAGGCTTCACAGACAACCAGGCATTCAGTAACCTGTGCTGCTGAGACTATTTTCTTTTTGTTTGTTTGTTTTGTTTTGTTTGGAGACAGAGTCTCACTGTCCAGGCTGGAGTGCAGTGGCACGATCTCAGCTCACTGCAACCTCCACCTCCCAGGTTCAAGTGATTCTCCTGCCTCAGCCTCCCGAGTAGCTGGGATTACAGGTATGCACCACCATGCCTGGCTAACTTTTGTATTTTTTTTAGTAGAGTCGGGGGTTGCACCATGTTGGCCAGGCTGGTCTCGAACCCCTGACCTCAGGTGATCTGCCCGCCTCGGCCCCCAAAGTGCTGGGATTACAGGCATGAGCCACAGAGCCCATCCTGCTGGGACTATTTCACACTGATTTTTTTTTTTTTTTAAGATAGTCTCTTGTTCTGTCATCCAGGCTAGAGTGCAGTGGTGCAATCACGGCTCACTGCAGCCTGAATCTCCTGCGCTCAAGCGATCCTCCCGTCTCAGCCTCCTGGGGAGCTGGAGCTCCA
Source organism: Papio anubis (assembly GCF_008728515.1). Taxonomy (NCBI): domain Eukaryota; kingdom Metazoa; phylum Chordata; class Mammalia; order Primates; family Cercopithecidae; genus Papio; species Papio anubis. The sequence continues at coordinate 39,334,032 of NC_044995.1, read as the reverse complement.
GGCATGTGTGGCACCATGCCCAGCTAATTTTTAAATTTTTTTTGTAGAGATGGGTTTTTGCCATATTGTCCAGGCTGCTCTCCAACTCCTGGGCTTAAACAATCCACCCACCTCAACCTCCCAAAATGTTGGAATTACAGGTGTGAGCCACTGCACCCAATCCACACTCATTTTTAACAAAGGAAGAAACTGAGGCTTGGAGGGGTTACATCACTTGCCCAAAATCACATGCAGCATCCAGAACTAGAGCCCCCAATCTGTTAGTCTCAAGTCAACACTTTTTCCTCCACACTGCAGGGACTTGATCTTAACACTACAGACATGGCAAGCTCAGAGCCAAAAATCAATATACGCCCTATTTACTTAGCCCAGAGTTTCTCAACCTGGCACTAATAACATTTTGAGCTGGATTATTCTTTGTTTGGGGGTGGGAGGGCGCTGCCAAACGCATGGTAAGAAGTTGAGCAGCATCCCTGGCCTCTACCCATAGATGTCACTAGCACCCCCTCCCGCAGTTCTGACAACCAAAAATGTCTCCAGACTTTGCCAAATGTGGGGGTGGAGGGAACTGCCCCAATTGAGAACCACCAGTTTAGCCCTTCCTGGAAGACAGGCTCTATGCTAACCACTTTTCCAGGATCACCTCATAAAACCCTCACCACATCAAGAGATGCGATGATGTCTATTTTTGCAACTAGGGAAAATGAGGGTAGGCCAGCCCAGAGGCTCCAGGAAAGCAGCGATCTTGTCTGTAAGCTCACCACTGCATACCAGCATCTAGCACAATGCCTAGCACGAGGTAAAGTGCTCAATAAATGGAGGTTGGTCGAATAAGATACAAGGAAGTCAAGTAATTGTCCTAGGTAATTGTCCTTACACAGTACGTGATCTGAGTCTAATGCATATAGCTCAGAGTCCAGACTTAATTTACCTCCTTTCCTCACAATTAGTGGTGGTCCCATGACCCAAGGTCCGGGTACCATTCAAACAGGAATCCCGATATCCACGTTCCCTCACTCTCCACAGTGCTGATTCCAAGGGAATTCCTCAGCTCCCAGTTCCCACGGGCAGGCTCCTGGAGTCCCCACTCCCGCCCCCAGACCCCAGTTGTCGAGAACCCAAGTTCCTCATCCTCAGTGGGTGACCCGGACGGGCCCCTCATTCAGAAAGGAAAGTGGACCTCGGTCCCGATCCCCCTTCACGGGCCCCTACTCCCGCTGCCAGGACAGGCCGTGGCGCCCGCCCCCACCCCCACGGCTCCTTACGAAGCTAAGTGTGGAGCCCGGACCGCCCTTCCTCTTCGGATCCCCGGGGCCAGCGGCGGCGGCCGACTGGTCGGGTCGCTGCGGACCCGGGGGCGGCTCCTCCTGCCGCTGCCGCTGCTCCTCCTCCATCTTCCGCTTGAACAGCTCCAGGAAGCTGCCGTCGTTGGCGAACAAGTTCACGCCGCCCGATACGGGGCTCGAACCCGCGCCCGACACCTCCTCGTCCCCGCTCTCGGGCGACGTCCCCGGTCCCGACTCAGCCCAACGGCTCCCGCCACTGCCACCGCCCGCGGGGCCCGGCGCCTCCCGGCCCGGAGGCTCCGCCCGTCTCCCTCGGGCAGCCATTTTGTCGCCAGGTGCCGCGCAAAGGACTCCGGGAAGGCCGCTCCGGCCCCGCGCTTGGCGCCCGACTCGCCTCGTCCGGAGCAATGCATGCCGGGAAGAGCGGTCCGACCCTCTAGCGTCCGCAGCGGGGCGGGGTGAATGAGGGAATCAACCCGAAGGGGCGGGGCTAGGGGGAGGGGCCCCCGTCTCGCGGGTTTTTTTTGTTTGTTTTTTTCTTTTTTTTTTGAGACGGAGTTTCGCTCTTGTTACCCAGGCCGGAGTGCAATGGCGCGATCTCGGCTCACTGCAACCTCCACCTCCCAGGTTCAAGCGATTCTCCTGTCTCAGCCTCCCGAGTAGCTGGGATTACAGACATGCACCACCACGCCCGGCTAATTTTGTATTTTTAGTAGAAACGGGATTTCTCCATGTTGGTCAGGCTGGTCTCGAACTCCCGACCTCAGGTGATCCGCCCGCCTCGGCCTCCCAAAGTGCTGGGAATACAGACATGAGCCACCGCGCCTGGCCTTGTTTTTTAAAAATTAGAGACGGGCGCCTGGCTATATTACCCAGGCTGGTCTCGAACTCCTGGGCTCAAGCGATCCTCCTGCCTTGGCCTCCCCTCCCAAAGTGTTGAGATTACAGGCGTGAGCCATCGGGATCAGTCTTGCTGTTTTTTTTGGTTTTGTTTTTTGTTTTTTTGCTTTGTTTTGTTTTATCTTGGAGACAGAGTCACACTCCGTTTCCGAGGCTGTAGTGCAAAGGCGTGATCCTCGACCTCTCACGGCTGAGGTGAGCCTCCCACCAAAGCCTCCCGAGTAGCTGGGAAAACAGGCATGCGCCACTACGCCTGGTTTATTTATTTATTTACTTACTTACTTACTTATTTATTTTTGTGGAGACAGGGTTTTGTCATATTGCCCAGGCTGTTCTCAAACTCCTAGGCTCCAGCAATCCTCTCACCTCAGCCTCCCAAAGTGCTGGGATTCCAGGCGTGAGCCACCGAGCCCTGCCTCTCGGGTTCTCAAAATTCAGCGGTACTTGGGCTGGTGTTTCCCAGACTGGGGCTCCCGGGGAATGAGACTGTCGTCTGAGACTGGGGCTGTAGCTTGCTCTCTGGAGTTGGTTTCACTTGGGGCTAGGAACAGATTCGTTTTCCAGGGCTAGAATCCCCGTCTGACACCAATAATAATCTCTGTGAGGGGAAGGACCTCATTTGGGGTTGTGTACTCAGCTGACACCTGGGAACTTGAGTCCCTAACTAGGGAATAGAGAGCATGTGTAGCCTGGGCCCCCCAAGTAGAAATAGGGGTATCTTTGGGTTGGGTACTCATCTCTGGATAAAGCTCACATTTTTGGGGGACATAGGGGCTCTGTGGAGCTGAGGTCCCCGTCTGAGAATCAGCTTTTTTTTTTTAATTTTGTTATTGTTATTATTTTATTTTATTTTATTTTTTGAGACTGAGTCTCGCTCTGTCACCCAGGCTGGAGTGCAGTGGTGTCATCTCAGCTCACTGCAGCTTCCGCCTCCCGAGTTCAAGCGATTCTTCTGCCTCGGCCTGGTCTTGAATTCCTGACCTCGTGATCTGCCTGCCTCGGCCTCCCAAAGTGCTGGGATTACAGGCGTGAGCCAACGCGCCCGGCCTATTTTATTTATTTATTTATTTTTAATTAATTAATTTTTTTTTTTTTTTTTTTGAGACGGAATTTCACTCTTTCACCGAGGCTGGAGTGAAGTGGCGCAATCTCGGCTCGCTACAACCTCTGCCCTCCGGATTCAAGCGATTCTCCTGCCTCAGCCTCCTGAGTAGCTGGGATTACAGGTGCGTGCCACCACGCCCGCTAATTTTTGTATTTTCAGTAGAGACGGGGTTTCACCATCTTGGCCAGGCTGGTCCTGAACTCTTGACCTCAGGTGATCCACCCGCCTCGGCCTCCCAAAGTGGTAGGATTACAGGCGTGAGCCACCGCGCCCGGCCAGAGAATCAGATTAGTTTATGAGCTGTAGTATTCAGATGAAGTTGGGGTTATTTCTAGGCTCTAATCTCCCTCTAAAGTTAAGAGTGTCATGGGCTGGGGTCTCCATCAAGGGCCTGGAACCCAGCTAGTGTTCCTGCTCCAGGACAGAGGTTCAAACATGAAATATGGTATACTGGAGTCTTCTCTTGAAATACAAGGCGGCTTTTAGGAATTAGGGTCCCTTCTACCAAACGGAGCGCAATTACAGGCATGGTGCCTGCTAGGCATGGGAGATCAGGGCGTCCAGGACAAAACTCTGGACTCGCCCACTCTAACCCACTGTCAGCCCGGGGACCTATAGCCAGCCAACTGAGTCTATTTGTCTATGATTGGTTTGCGGCAAGAGCCAAGTGGCTCACAGCCTATTGAATAATAGAGGAGGCGGACCTGAGGCGAGGTTGGGACCTAACGTGAATAATAGAGGGAAAATGATGGACATAAAGTTGAGCCTATGGAGGCCAAGGCGGACTGGGAATCTAACTTCACCGAAAGGGCATGGACTGGGTGTTTGGCTGGTTGCTAAGGAGAGGTTGGCGCTATCGGAGCATGAGAGTGATTGGTGGACGTAAGAAAAGATGTAGCCAATGAAAGGAGAGCTGCGAGACTTAGGGCCCAATGAGTGAAGGGGAGTAGCCTGGACCGTACCGATGTGTTCATTAGGTAGGGGGAGCCCTTGGAAAATTATAGACCAGAGGTTGACAAGGTGAACCCTGGAAGCAAAGAATAGTGAAAATGTAATTTATATTTCTCCTAAAATGGAAGTAATTAGGAAATTAACTCATGCTTCTAGCTTCGATAGGAATGTGATAGAGAATTTCCCCTGTAGGTGCTTCGTATGGTGCGCTCCGCTGGATCACGTGAGCCAGTTCCAAGATGGCGGCAGGGGTGGCCGGGTGGGGGGTTGAGGCAGAGGAGTTCGAAGATGCGCCTGATGTGGAGCCGCTGGAGCCTACGCTTAGCAACATCATCGAGCAGCGCAGCCTGAAGTGGATCTTCGTTGGGGGCAAGGGTGGAGTGGGCAAGACCACCTGCAGGTAAGGAGGCTGCGGCGGAGGCCAGGAGGCGTGTAGGATATACTATTGGGCGAAGGGGAGGCCAAGGACCGGCTTTTCCACCACGACCGGGGCAAGGGGGCTGGCGGGGGTCTTTGGGTTTCACTCTCTGGAAGTTACCTGGAGCACATGAGAAAGATCTCCTCAGTGCAGCCCTAGCACCCTCTGAATTGGACCATCCATGTTGGGGCTCAAGTGCAGCGCCCGGGGGACGGGGAAGCACTTAGATGTCCCCATCAGCTGGACCGTACCTGAGTGAATCTAGAGTTGTGGGTAGGGGCGGCACCAGAACAAGCAATCCTAGTTTGGTAAACCTTGGTGTTTTATGTCCAAGGCGAGAGTGAGGCTGGAAAGCGAGGGAGAGGGCACATGATCAGACTGTCCCAGGCAGCTACAGGCAGGAGGTGTCCATGCGGCAGATTATCCTGGACAAGTGGACCGAACCATCCTGTGCTTACCAGGGAGTGCAAGGGATCCCTTAGCTTATTAAAGAAGGGAGCACGGAGTCAAGCTATGCTGGCTGGACAGCTGGGCCATGCCACTGTGTGCCCAGCAAAGAAGCAGCAGGCACTAGGCCAGACATACTCAGTCATTTGAACCTTATCTCTCTAGTCCACATAGAAGGGTCAGTAGATAAATCAGAGAGGGTTCCTTTGTAGGGATTGAGGCTCAATCCCACCGTAACCCATACTCTCCTCTCAAGGCCCCTGCTGATCCGGGCCATCTGCTCCAGGGAAACTACCACTACCCTTGCAGACCCAGGGAACAGAGCCCAACCCCTCATCCCCTGTCTTTTGACTTTTCCTTTACCCAGCTGCAGTCTGGCAGTCCAGCTCTCCAAGGGGCGTGAGAGTGTGCTGATCATCTCCACAGACCCAGCTCACAACATCTCAGATGCTTTTGACCAGAAGTTCTCAAAGGTGCCTACTAAGGTCAAAGGCTATGACAACCTCTTTGCTATGGTGAGTGGAGCAGGGCTTAGCCCCCACTTCTGGGAAAGGCCTCTTCCAGCCTTTCCTGTGTGCACACACCAGCAGCCACCATGTCCTATCCACTCTTTATCCTGTGTCTCTCCTGTTTCACCCCTTCCTCAACATACTCACAAGGGAACCAATGAGGAATTGCAGAGCGGGAAGCACACCAGAGTGCCTAAAGCTTATTGAGCCAGGGTAGGGGAAGAAGAAGTTGGAGAGACCAATCAGAACCACAAAGTGTGGTACCTTATGGGCCACGGTAAGAAGTTTGGCATTGACTCCAGGTTTAATGGGAAGCTGTTTGTTTTAAGCAGGGCAGTGTCGTGGCCAAATTCATGTTTGAAAAGTACCCTCTGATGGCCAGGTGGAGATTTAATTGTCAGTGTAGAAGCAGGGAAACTAACAAGGAGATTGGGGATGTAACCAGTTGAGAGATGACAACATCCTGGACTCTGGTGGAGGCAGAATGTTGGGGGAGAAATAGTCAGATTTAAGATTTTTTTCTTTTTTTTTAAACACTCAGGAATCCTGTGTCTCCCAGGCTGGAGTGCAGTGACCCGATCTAGGCTCACTGCAACCTCCACCTCCCAGGTTCAAGCAATTCTCATGCCTCAACCTACTGAGTAGCTGGCATTACAGGCATGCCCACCACTGCCTGTTAATTTTGTATTTTTAGTAGAGACAGGTTTTCACCATGTTGGCCAGGCTGGGCTTGAAGTCCTGACCTCAAATGATCTGACCGCCTCGGCCTCCCACAGTGCTGAGATTACAGGCATGAGCCACCACATCGCACTAGGGATGTATTTTGGAAGTAAGCCAGTGAGATTACTTGGTTGTAATGGGTGAGAGAAAGAAATGAATTGATTACATGTCTTTCTTGTCTCTCTAAGCAGCTAGGATGGGGAAAACTAGGAAAGGAGTAGGTATAGAATGGACAAATCAAGAATTTCATTTTCTCCGCAGTGAATCTGAGGTGCCCACTGGAAATCCAAGTGGAAACATCATGACAATAGCTTGTTTATGTGAGTCTGGAGCCCAGAGGAGGTTGGCATTCATTTGGAAGTCACTGTCCCAAGGTTGGCATTTAAAGCTGTGTGAGGGCTGGGCATCGTGGCTCACACCTGTAATCCTAGCACTTTGAGAAGCCAAGGTGGGCGGATCACTTGAGGTTAGGGGTTTGAGACCAGCCTGGCCAATATGGTGAAACCCTGTCTCTACTAAAAATATAAAACAGTTAGCTGGGCACAGTGTCAGGTGCCTGTAATACCAACTACTCATGAGGCTAAGGCAGGAAAATCGCTTGAACCCAGGAGACAGAGATTCTCCTGCGTCAGCCTCCAGAGTAACTGGGATTATAGGTGCCTACCACCATGCCCGGCTAATTTTTGTATTTCTGTATTTTTAGTAGAGACGAGGTTTTACCACGTCTCAAAAAAAAAAAAAATGCTGGGCACGGTGGCTCACTCCTGTCATCCCAGCACTTTGGGAGTTCCAGGCGGGTGGATCACAAGGTCAGGATATCCAGACCATCCTGGCTAACACGGTGAAACCCCATCTCTACTAAAAATACAAAAAAAATTGCCTGGGCATGGTGGCAGGCATCTATAGTCCCAGCTGCTCCGGAGGCTGAGTCAGGAGAATGACATGAACCTGGGAGGCGGAGCTTGCAGAGAGCCGAAATCGCGCCACTTTACTCCAGCCTGGGTGACAGAGGGAGAATCTGTCTCAAAAAATAAAATAAAGGCCGGACGCAGTGGCTCATGCCTGTAATCCCAGCACTTTGGGAGGCCGAGACGGGTGGATCACGAGGTCAGGAGATCGAGACCATCCTGGCTAACGCAGTGAAACCCCATCTCTAGTGAAAATACAAAAAAATAGCCGGGTGCAGTGGCGGGCACCTGTAGTCCCAGCTACTCGGGAGGCTGAGGCAGGAGAATGGCGTGAACCCGGGAGGCAGAGCTGGCAGTGAGCCGAGATCGCACCACTGCACTCCAGCCTGGGCAGCAGAGCAAGACTCAGTCTCACAAAAAAAGAAAAAAAAGTACAAAAATTAGCCAGGTGTTAGCCGGGCACAGTGGCAGGCGCCTGTAATCCCAGCTACTTGGGAGGCTGAGGCAGAAGAATCGCTTGAACTCGGAGGGGCAGAGGTTGCAATGAGCCGAGATCGTGCCACTGCATTCCAGCCTGGGCGACAGAGTGAGATTCCATCTCAAAAAAAATAAATAAATAAAGTAGCCAGGCATGGTGGCGGGCACCTGTAGTCCCAGCTACTCGGGAGGCTGAGGCAGGAGAATGGCGTGAACCCGGGACACAGAGCTTGCAGTGAGCTGAGATGGCACCACTGCATTACAGCCTGAACGACAGAGCAAGACTCCATCTCAATAAAAATAAAGAAATAAAAAATAAAATAGGCCGGGCGCGGTGGCTCAAGCCTGTAATCCCAGCACTTTGGGAGGCCGAGACGGGTGGATCATGAGGTCAGGAGATCGAGACCATCCTGGCGAACACGGTGAAACCCTGTCTCTACTAAGAAATACAAAAAAACTAGCCGGGCGAGGTGGCGGGCGTCTGTAGTCCCAGCTACTCGGGGGGCTGAGGCCGGAGAATGGCGTGAACCCGGGAGGCGGAGCTTGCAGTGAGCTGAGATCCGGCCACTGCACTCTAGCCTGGGCTACAGAGCGAGACTCCGTCTCAAAAAAAAAAAATAAAAAATAAAAAAATAAAATAAAATAAAGAGATGCTGCAGAGTGAGGATGCTGGCAGAGGACAGTCCTCAGGTGGGATGAGCTCCATCCAGTATACAGACCCAGGACTTGGGTGCTGCCAGGGTCAAGGACTGGGAGGGAAACAGGAGGAATTGGGGCACTTCCTCAGCGGAGATGAGGGTGTTGGCAGCCAATGGCTTATCTTTCTCACCAAGGAACGGGCAAGGGCCTCAGCAGTGAATGGGATAGAAGTTTGAGGAGGGAGAAAATGCCACATAAACGCTTCTTAAGGTAGCAGAGGGAACCAGAATTGTCTGGATCACCAAGTGTCCATTGGAGATTTGTGTTCAGAAGAGAGGAGCAAGGGCCGGGCGCGGTGGATCACGAGGTCAGGAGTTAAAAGACCAGCCTGGCCAAGGTGGTGAAACTCCGTCTGTACTAAAAATACAAAAATTAGCCAGGCCTGGTGTCAGACGCTTATAATCCCAGAAACTTGGGAGGCTGAGGCAAAGAATTGCTTGAACCGGGGAGGCAGAGGTTGCAGTGAGTCGAGATTGCACCACTGCACTCCAGCCTGGGCGACAGAGTGAGACTCCATTTCCAAAAAAAGAAAAACAAAAGGGTAGGGAGCAAGATGGAAATACTCTTCAGGAGTGTTCAGACCCTCAAGTGCAGTGATACTAAAGAGCTAGAAAGCCACACTTATAATTTCAGTGCTTGCAGAGACTGAGACAGGAGGATCACTTGAGGGAGGCCAGGAGTTAAACAAAATTAGCTGGGCATGGTGGTGTGTGCCTATAGTCCCAGTAAGTCGGTACGTTGAGGCAGGAGGATTGTTTGAGCCTAGGAGTTTGAGGCTGCAATGAGCTATGTGTGAGATGCTATCTCTTTTTTTTTTTTTTTTTTTGAGACTGAGTTTCACTCTGTCACCCACGCTGGAGTGCAGTGGTGTGATCTCAGCTCACTGCAACCCCCACCTCCTGAGTTTAAGCGATTCTCCTGCCTCAGCCTCCCAAGTAGCTGTGATTACAGGTGCCCGCCACCACATCCAGCTAATTTTTTTATTGTTGTTGTTGTTTTGGTTTTTTTTTGGGTTTTTTTTTTTTTTGCTTTGTTTGTTGTTTTTTGAGATAGTCTTACTCTGTTGCCCAGGCTGCAGTGCAGTGGCGCAATCTCGGTTCACTGCAACCTCTCCCTCCCAATTTCAAGTGATTCTCCTGCCTCAGCCTCCTACGTAGCTGGGACTACAGGCGCCCGCCACCACGCCCGGCTAATTTTTTGTATTTTTAGTAGAGACAGGGTTTCACCATGTTGGCCAAGCTGGTCTCCAACTCCCGGCCTCAGGTGATCTGTCCGTCTCCACCTCCCAAAGGACTGGAATTACAGGCGTGAGCTACCGTGCCTGGCCGGATTCTGCATACATGTTGACGACTTCTGTGCCAGGCACTGTTCATGTTTCACCGTGTCAGCCAGGATGGTCTCGATCTCCTGACCTCGTGATCCGCCCACCTCGGCCTCCCAAAGTGTTGGGATTACAGGCGTGAACCACCGCACCTGGCCTGTATTTCTTTTTAGTAGAGATGGGGTTTCACGATGTTGGCCGTGCTGTTTTCAATTTCCTGACCTCAAATGATCTGCCCAGCTTGGCCTCCTAATATGCTGGGATTACACATGTGAGCTACCACGCCCAGCCAAGACGCTATCTCTAAAAGAAAGAAAAAAAAAACGCTGCAAGTAACCAGAGTAGGGGATTCTGTCAACAGCAGGGGGAAAGGGAGTGTTTGCAGAGGGAACCTATGGAAGCTGGGCTGGATAAGGGTGCCAGCCAAGAGGAACACTGACAATTTACAGGGGCCAGGTGAGGGGATAAAGTGGCCCAAAGAGGCTTAGAATACGTGAGGCATAAGAGGAGGTTGCGGTCAGAGAGTGGTACTAGGGTGTAGTGATGAGTGGGCAAGCTCCCCAAGAGGGAATGACCCCTAAGGCCAGCGAGTTGGGTCCTTCCCCATGGGACCCATGAAGTCACCAAGAAGAGGTGACAAAGGAGGAGGATGAAGAGGGAGGCATTGGCCGGCCATGGTGGCCCCACCTGTAATCCCAGCACTTTAGGAGGCTGAGGTGGGCGGATCACCTGAGGCTGGGTGTTCAAGACCAGCCTGACCAACATGGAGAAACCCCGTCTCTACTAAAAATACAAAATTAGCTGGGGTGGTGGCGCATGCCTGTAATCCCAGCTACTTAGGAGGCTGAGGCAGGAGAATCGCTTGAACCCAGAAGGCGGAGGTCGCCGTGAGCTGAGATTTTACCATTGTCCAGCCTGGACAACAAGAGTGAAACTCCATCTCAAAAAATATATATATATACAAAAACTTAGCCCGGCATGGTGGGGCATGCCTGTAGTCTCAGCTACTTGGGAGGCTGAGGCAGGAGAATCACTTGAATCCACAAGGCGGAGGTTGCGGTGAGCCAAGATCATGCCACTACACTCCAGCCTAGGCAACCAGAACAAAACTCCATCTCAGAAAAAAAAAAAAAAGAGGGAGGCATTGAGTCTGAGACTGGCCAGAGACCCCAGCCGTGGTTATCCCTTTATAGATTCTACATACATGTTTGTGTTTTGTTTTGTTGTTTGTTTTTTGACACAGAGTCTCACTCTGTCACCCAGGCTGGAGTGCAATGGTGTGACCTCGGCCCACTGTAACCTCCGCCTGCCAGGTTCAAGCGATTCCCTTGCCTCAATCTCCAGAGTAGCTAAGATTATAGGCGTCCACCACTATTGCCTCAATCTCCAGAGTAGCTAAGATTATAGGCGTCCGCCACTATGCCTGGCTAATTTTTGTATTTTTAGTAGAGACAGGGTTTCACCATGTTGACCAAGCTGGTCTCCAACTCCCGGCCTCAGGTGATCTGTCTGTCTCCACCTCCCAAAGGACTGGAATTACAGGCGTGAGCTACCGTGCCTGGCCAGATTCTGCATACATATTGACGACCTCTGTGCCAGGCACTGTTCATGCTAAGTGCTGAGGACACAGCAGTGAGCTAGATGGTAAAACCCTTGCCCTTGAGGGGATGCCCCTCCATCTGCTCTGGAGACAGATGATAAACATGATAAGGGAATCATGAGGGATGTGAGGAAGGGCTAATTTTTCTTTTTTCAGATGTGTCTTGTTATATTGCCCAGGCTGGTGTCCAACTCCTGGGTTCAAGCGATCCTCCCATCTCATTATCCTGAGTGCCTGGGACTATAGGCGTGAGCTATCCTGCCCAGCTCCTAAGGACTAAACCTTAAGGAGAAAGGAAGGCAGGGCAGGGGATGTCAGTGGATCTGTGCTGTTATTTAGGGTGGTCAAGGAATCTCTCAGTGGAGGGATGGATGACCTGGAAGAGGTCATGGCCCATTCACGGGAGTATCTGGGGTCGCAAGTGGCCGGTTACAAGTGGGGAGTAGCAATGTAAATGGCCCGCAGTGGGTTTCGGCTTCCCTTTGAGGGCCCTGGCCACAGCTTGCAATTTTCCCGTTGTTTTTCACCCTTTATGCAACCATACAAAACCCTAAGTGCTACCTCAGGGTCCCCCCAGCCATGACCTAATGAAACGCCTGTGGTCAGAGCCCGCCACAGGCTCCCTCTGGCCCTGTGCCCAGGTAAGAAGGCTTCCCCTGGCCCTGTGCCCAGGTAGGAAGGCTCCCCCAGCAGTAGCAGCAACCTCAGTCTCATCCCTTTGGCCCCCAGGAGATTGACCCCAGCCTGGGCGTGGCGGAGCTGCCTGACGAGTTCTTCGAGGAGGACAACATGCTGAGCATGGGCAAGAAGATGATGCAGGAGGCCATGAGCGCATTTCCCGGCATCGATGAGGCCATGAGCTATGCCGAGGTCATGAGGTCAGGCCCAGCCAGCAGGGGTGGGGGCTGCCTGGGGAAGGGGAAGAGTGGACACAGAGGGCCTGACCCCTGTCTCCCCTCAGGCTGGTGAAGGGCATGAACTTCTCGGTGGTGGTGTTTGACACGGCACCCACGGGCCACACACTGAGGCTGCTCAACTTCCCCACCATCGTGGAGCGGGGCCTGGGCCGACTTATGCAGATCAAGAACCAGATCAGCCCTTTCATCTCACAGGCAGGCGGCGGGGGCCCCCACCTGCACCATCCAGGCAGCTGGGAGTGGGAGTAGGTCCAGGCCCCTAGACCCTCAGATACATACTAACAATTCCCTTTCCTTCCCACCCCTTCTCTCTCTGGAATTCTCCCTGGAGGGCATGGGAGGGAGCTGTCTTTCCTCCCCCGCAGGCAGGACTCAGTGTCCCTGCCCCTGCCCACTAAATACCCTAGACAGAGCCAGAAAGCACATTTCAGAACCAGGCAACCTGCCTTCAAACCCTCTGCACTCACCGTGTGACCCAACTGCTGTGTGACCTCAAGCAAATCACTTCACCTCTCTGGGCCTCAACTTCCTTGTCTTGCAAATGGAGATCATGAGAGTGCCCCATGGGTTGTTGTTATTATTATTATTATTATTATTATTATTATTACTTTTTTTTTTTGAGACAGAGTCTTGCTCTGTCACCCAGGCTGGAGTGCAGTGGTGCAATCTCGGCTCATTGCAACCTCCACCTCCTGGGTTCAAGTGATTCTCGTGCCACAGCCTCCCAAGTAGCTGGGGGTACTTAGCAGACGTGTACTTAGCAGACGTGTACCACCATGCCCAGCTAATTTTTGTATTTTTTGTAGAGACAGGGTTTTGCCATGTTGCCCAAGCTGGTCTTGAACTCCTAGCCTCAAGCAGTACACCCACCTCGACCTCCCAAAGTGCTGGGATTACAGGCATGAGCCACTGTGCCCAACCCCCGTGGCTTACTATTACAATGACAACCCCAAAGCCCCCACAGTGCTTCACACCACTAGCACCACCCACCATGGTGTATGTGCATATGTGTACCCTGTGAGGACCTGTGCCTCAGGTGGTAACGCTGGGCACTTACTGTGTGCCAGACACTGTTCTGAACACATTATATGCATCAGCTCATCTGGTACAACAGGTCTGGGAGGTAAAGTTTAGAGATGGGGAAACTGAGGCTCTAGAAGGTCAAGCCCCTTAGCCATGGTTCCCTAGAAATGGCAAGGCTGAGGCCGGTGGTGTTGGCTCACGCCTGTAATCCTAACACTTCGCAAGGCCAAGGCGGGTGGATTGCCTGAGGTCAGGAGTTCAAGACCAGCCTGGCCAAAAATGATGAAACCCCACCTGTACTAAAAATACAAAAATTAGCTGGGCATGGTAGCGCGTGCCTGTAATCCCAGCTACTCGGGAGACTGAGGCAGGAGAATCGCTTGAACCCGGGAGGCGGAGGTTGCAGAGAGCCAAGATCACGCCACTGCACTCCAGCCTGGGCAACAGAGCGAGACTCCATTTCAAGAAAAGAAGAAAGAAATGGCAAAGCTGGTATTTGACCAACCCCAGGAATCTGCTCACAGGCCTGAGCCTTTAACCGCTGGGAGGTATCAGGAGTCATCCCTGTGGTGTTTAGTGAACCCCCAACCCAGGAGGTTTAATGAGCCCCAGGTAAGCTATGAGCCCTCCCACATCCCCCCTGCAGATGTGCAACATGCTGGGCCTGGGGGACATGAACGCAGACCAGCTGGCCTCCAAGCTAGAGGAGACTCTGCCCGTCATCCGCTCAGTCAGCGAGCAGTTCAAGGACCCTGTGAGTGGTGGTCTGGCTGGCAGTGAGAGGCCTGGGGGCTGAGGACCGTGGCAGAACCCGCCCCTCACTGTCCTCTCTTGTGCCCTGTAGGAGCAGACAACTTTCATCTGCGTATGCATTGCCGAGTTCCTGTCCCTGTATGAGACAGAGAGGCTGATCCAGGAGCTGGCCAAGTGCAAGATCGACACGCACAATATCATTGTCAACCAGCTCGTCTTCCCTGACCCCGAGAAGCCCTGCAAGATGTGTGAGGCCCGCCACAAGATCCAGGCCAAGTATCTGGACCAGGTGTGCCCACCCACCCAGCACTGGCTCAGCAGAGGCACCTCTGCCCCTTTATTCTCTGACCTTTTGCTCCACCTTCTGGCCCTCTGGCCTAGCCTCCTGCCCTTTGCCCCCCCATTTCAGATCCTTCACCCTTATTCTGGCCATAGAGGACTGTGGCTGGCCTGGCCTAGATCCCTGTGACCCTGGAGAGCAGGTGGTCTAGCCCAGTGATCTCTGGCTATATTAACCCAACTCCCACTTATGACACCTTAAGCTCCTGCCCTATATTCTCTCCCTGACCCTGGAAGCTTCCTAGCTTAACCCCTTCTATTGATCCACACTGTCTCTGCCTTCCTGCCCCCTGACCACTGCCTTCTACCCTCTGCCCTGGCTGCAGATGGAGGACCTGTATGAAGACTTCCACATCGTGAAGCTGCCGCTGTTACCCCATGAGGTGCGGGGGGCAGACAAGGTCAACACCTTCTCGGCCCTCCTCCTGGAGCCCTATAAGCCCCCCAGTGCCCAGTAGCACAGCTGCCAGCCCCAACCGCTGCCATTTCACACTCACCCTCCACCCTCCCCACCCCCTCGGGGCAGAGTTTGCACAAAGTCCCCCCCATAATACAGGGGGAGCCACTTGGGCAGGAGGCAGGGAGGGGTCCATTCCCCCTGGTGGGGCTGGTGGGGAGCTGTAGTTGCCTCCTACCTCTCCCACCTCTTGCTCTTCAATAAAATGATCTTAAACTGCTATATTTGTTGACATTGGGAGGTGAAGGTAAGCACCTTTATGTACAGTTGCACAGATTGTGCACTGCAAAGAAGTGTCACATCTACAGGGGCCCATTCACAACAGAGACCTAATAGAGATGCATGTTCATTGTGGCAACTTTGGAAGGAGGGTGTCTTGGGTGAGAGATACCTTTTTCTCATTCTGTATGGGTTAAGGTATCCCTAGGTGTCCCTGCTGGGGCTGTGAAGCCTGGAATGGAAGGCAGAGGCATTTGCCCACTTCCTTGGAGGCTCAGAGTGTGGGAACTGGGAGGCCCCTTGGCCAGCCCCAGGCTGGTGGGGAGCGGATTAGGCCGGCAGTGGGCCCGGCGCTGCCTGCTGTTTGGTTTGGGAATTAGTGGGCGCCCTGGGGAGAGGCCAGGCCTGCCAGACTGGGGATTAACAGTCTCCACCCCCCAATTCCTGCCCCCATGGGATGGCATCAGCCCCTCCCAGCAAAGGGCTGCAGCAAGGGGGCTGGTTACTGGGCAGGGTGACAGAGGACTTGGGCTGGAGGGGCTCCTGAAGTCTCATCCTGACTCCAGAGCGGTCTCAGGCTGTGGGCACACAAGCCTGGAAGGCACCTAGTGGACCCCCTTATCCCCTGCCCTTCGCTTCTCCCTCTGCCGCTGCCTGCACTGCTATTGTCCCCACTTGGGAGACTCAGAATGGGGCATGACCTTGAGAGTTTGCAAGTTCCAAGCCAGAGCTGGCTAGGGGGGACAGGAAGGGGGTTCCTGAGGACACACACGAGTCAAAGTGGTGTTCAGGCCGGGCGCAGTGCCTTACACCTGTAATCCCAGCACTTTGGGAGGCTGAAGTGGGTGCATCACTTGACGCCAGAAGCTCAACACCAGCCTGGCCAACATGGCGAAGCCTCATCTCTACTTAATATACAAAAATTAGTCGGGCATGATGTTGGGGTACCTGTAGTCCCAGCTGCTCTGGAGGCTGAAGTGGGAGAGTCGCTTGAACCCCGGAGGCAGAGGTTGCAGTGAGCCGAGACAGAGTAAGACACTGTCTCAAAAAAAAAGAAGAAAGTGGTGTTCAGGTCTGGGCGTGGTGGCTCACGCGTGTAATCCCAGCACTTTGGGAGGCCGAGGCAGGCGGATCACGAGGTCAGGAGTTGGAGGCCAGCCTCCAACTACTTTGTACTAAAAACACAAAAATTAGCCAGGCTTGGTGGTGCCCACCTATAATCCCTGCTACTTGGGAGGCTGAGGCAAGAGAATCAGTTGAACCTGGGAGGCGGAAGTTGCACTGAGCCAAGATTGCACCATTGCACTCCGGCCTGGGCAACAGAGTGAGACTCTGTCTCAAAAAAAAAAAAGTGGGCCGGGCGCGGTGGCTCAAGCCTGTAATCCCAGCACTTTGGGAGGCCGAGACGGGTGGATCACGAGGTCAGGAGATCGAGACCATCCTGGCTAATACGGTGAAACCCCGTCTCTACTAAAAATACAAAAAAAAAAACTAGCCGGGCGAGGTGGCGGGCGCCTGTAGTCCCAGCTACTCGGGAGGCTGAGGCAGGAGAATGGCGTAAACCCGGGAGGCGGAGCTTGCAGTGAGCTGAGATCCGGCCACTGCACTCCAGTCTGGGCGACAGAGCGAGACTCCATCTCAAAAAAAAAAAAAAAAAAAAAAAGTGTTCAGACCGTGCACACCCAGAGCCTGGGTGTGCCACGGTGTGTGTATAAGGGGAACCCCACCAGGAGCCTAGACTTGTCACTCCAGCTCCCTGGGGTGTGCACAAACAGGTGTGGGCCTGTCGGGATGGCATGTGTAAACAAACACGATGGTACAGCCGGTTCCGCACCAAACTGCCAGGATCCAAATCCCAGCTGTGCTACGAACAAGATGAGATGTGACATCGGAGCCTCAGTTTCCCTACTTGGATAGTAAGCTGACCAACTTAGCATGCCTGTAAGGATTCCATGAGATGAAACGCACAAGGCATTTATACCAGCACCAGACAGGAAATCCCAAGAAATGTTTGTTATTTTTCTTTGTCACAATTAGTAAGCGTATCAACTAGCCCAGGAAGCCTGCCCCCAGCCCCTGCGGGAATTCAGCAGTCGGAAGTGTGTGGGGATGCGGGTGAGCTGGGGGAGGGAGGATGAAAAGGAGGAGCCGGCTTCAGTGAGTGCAAGGACACTTCCTAGGGAGTGGGGGCTGCTGGTCGAGAACTGAGCTCGTCAGCACCGAGCCTGCCACCGCCTTGCCAGGTTCCGCAGCTGACGACACCGCCCCAGCTGCCCCCTCGCCCCCATTTATGGGCTGTCCGGCAGCTGGACAGCGAAGGCATGGGTCACAGGGTGGCCAGCCCAGGCGGGTTCCTAATTACCCCGGGCAGGGTGAACATCTGCCAGTCTGGGAACACGGTGTCCCAGCCTGCCAGGCTTGGAACCTCGGGCGGGGCTATGCAGAATGCACGAGGGGCTCCTGAGCACTCTAGGATGCCCATCCCAGGGTTTTACCCCCAAGCGTCTGCCCCTCCCACACCAATCTGTGTGTTAATGTCCTCCAAGCTGGACAATGGAGGGGGAGTGGGTACTGTTTGTAACAGCCTGGGAGTGTCCCCTTTACAGGTGTGTCTGTGAAGAATGAACATCTGCCCAGAATCCATGCCAAACGCAGGACAAGGTTTTGTGTCCCTAAGCTTGTGTGTCCGTGTCAACGCTGAGAGTATCTGAGACCTGTGTGTGTGGGTATGGGCATGCCGCCGGGAGGAAGCGTTGGAAAGGGGGTTGCCTTCACATATTGGTGTGCAAATGGTGGTGAGTTTCAACAGCGGTGATAGCTAGGGTACCCTAGGGGTGGCTGTTGTGTGTGTCTTTGCAAGATTGGTGAACCTCAGGCCCCTCTCTGAGCCTGGGGTTGTGTGCCACCACACTGAGGAAAGGGTTTTTCATTTGGTGTGTGATCATGGGTGTATCTTTGCACAGAGGAGATCAGGAATAAAACCTCCTTGCAGTGGTGTATCACTGTGTGTGTGAAGGCATTCTGAGGTCTGGGTGGGGTCTGTGCTTGGCTGGTTGTGTGGGTGTCTTTGTTACACGGTATGATCATGAGGGAATCCAGACCGTTGGTAGCACTGTGTGTGTGAGAGGGGAGAGCCTAGTATGTCAGGGTCCACCTGCCTTATATATGCATGATGGGGGCAGGGGGGTTGAGGTAGGTGTACCTTGTGTAACTCTGGAAGGTTCTGTGACAGTGTGTACTGCCCCTCTGAGTCACCATAGTTATGTGAGACTGTCTTTTCGTTTTTTCAATAGAGATGGGGATCTCACTATGTTGCCCAGGCTGGTCTTGAACTCGTGGCTCAAGTGATCCTCCCACCTAAGCCTCCCAAAGTGCTAAAATTACAAGCGTGAGCCATTGTGCCTGGCTGAGGCTGTCTTAAGAGCAGCTGGATTTGTGTCTGGAATTATGATGTGTGTTTCTGCGTGCATCTCTGTGACACTGTGATTACAGGTGACTGTGGAGTGACCCAGCCTCACTGAGCAGTGTGTGTGTGTCCACCATCCCTGCTTCCTCCCCCAGCCTCTGGGTTCCAGATCCTTACGACCTGCCACTGAGTGACTGGGAGGGGAATAGGGAGGGGCAAAGGAGGACAAGGCGGATTTCTCCCCCAGTGCCAGGTAACAAACTTGTGGGACTCCAAACAAAGTTCTGAAGCTGCAGCCCAGCCGAGGGAGGAGAACCAGGAAAGGGGGGCACACCCACTCCCCAGCCCCACCCAACGCCAAAGCCACCCGCCCATTCCATCCCTGTCCCTGTGGGTCCCTGCACCGGCCACCTTCAACACAGGTGAGATGAGCCCAGGCTTGGGGAAATAGGGGGCCCTGAGGGAATAGGGAACCTGCGGGCAGGAATGCATCCGGAGTCCTCCCGGGGTGGGGAGTGGAGGGCTTGGAAGGCTGGAGGGGAATGGAGAGAGGAAAGGTCAAGGAGGATCCGGGAGGAAAAGGGAGTAGGGGGAGCCAGGGCCATTAAGCGGAAGGTGGACAGGCTGGGGCAGGGGGGCTAGGGGACCCGGAGGCTTAGGGACAGGGCTTCAGAGGGAGTGCAGGGAGTGGAATGGGTCAAGACTTGGAGCTGGGGAAGTGGAAAAGGGGGAGACAGAAATAGGGGCTGAGGGAGAGAATTTGGGGGAGGTGGAGCCTTGAGAACCTAGAAACTCAGGCGCTGGGGACTCGCGGAGTGGGGAATGCTACAGGTGGCCTCTAAGTGAAAGGGATCGGGGAAAGGGTGACTCAGGGGCTGACTGCAGGGACTCAAGGGTCTTGGTGGTGGGGGACGGCAGGTACCAGCGCCTGGGGCCAGGAGTCTAGGGAAGGGGACAGCCTGAGACACACACTCCCTGCCACTCAGGGAGTGGCACTGGGGGCTGGACTAGACTGAGTAAAGCTGGGAGGAGAAGGCAACTCAGGCAAGGGTCAGGACTGAAGGGGTGGCTGGCCGGAACATGGGTGGAATCCCTGTGCTCAGTTATCCCCGCACCTCTTCACCCCCACCCGCAGCCCCCACCCGGGCCACCCCCTCTCCCTTGGCCACACCTGCCGGGTGCCACAATGACCGTCACCTACACAGCCCGAGTGGCGAATGCCCGCTTCGGTGGCTTCTCCCACCTGCTGCTGCTGTGGCGTGGGAGCATCTACAAACTCCTGTGGCGAGAGCTGCTCTGCTTCCTCGGGTTCTACATGGCGCTGAGTGCTGCCTACCGGTGAGGCTGCCCCGGGGTGCTCATGTGCTAGAGGAGGGGGGCAGCTATTATATATATATTATATAGATATATACACACATATATACACACACATATATATACACATATATAATACATACATATATAGGTATATATCTATATTGGTTTTTTTTGTTGTTTTTTTTGAGACGGAGTCTCGCTCTGTTGCCCAGGCTGGAGTGCAGTGGTGCGATCTCGGCTGACTGCAAGCTCCGCCTCCCAGGTTCACGCCATTCTCCTGCCTCAGCCTCCTGAGTAGCTGGGACTACAGGCGCCCGCCACCACGCCCAGCTAATTTTTTGTATTTTTAGTAGAGACGGGGTTTCACCGTGGTCTCGATCTCCTGACCTTGTGATCCGCCCGCCTCAGCCTCCCAAAGTGCTGGGATTACAGGCGTGAGCCACCGCGCCCAGCTGGTATATATCTATATGTATAATATATACTATATATAATATACAATATAATATAATATATAATTTTTATATATTATATATATACATATAAATTTTTTAAAATTGAGATGGAGTCTCACTCTGTCACCCAGGCTGGAGTGCAGTGGCATAAGCTCGTCTCACTGCCACCTCCACCTCCCAGGTTCAAGCGATTCTCCTGCCCCAGCCTCCCCAGTAGCTAGGATTACGGGTGCCAGCCACCACGCCTGGCTAATTTTTTTTGTACTTTTGGTAGAGACGGGGTTTCACCATGTTGGCCAGGCTGGTCTCAAACTTCTGACCTCAAGTGATCCTCCTGCCTCGGCCTCCCAAAGTGCTGGAATTACAGGTGTGACCCACAGCACCCAGCCGGGGGCAGCTATTATAAAAGAAGCCAGGGTGAGGGGCACAGCAAGAGAGATCTGAAGCTGGGGATGGAGTCACCCTGTGACCTGTGACCCCTCATCTCTATCCCGCAGCTTTGTGCTGACCGAAGGGCAGAAGCGCTACTTCGAGAAGCTTGTCATTTACTGTGACCAGTATGCCAGCCTCATCCCTGTCTCCTTCGTGCTTGGTGCGGTCCAACCCCCAAATCCCCTGTTCCCATGTCCCTGAGAAACCCATATCCCTTCATGCCTTTTGAGGAGCCCCCATTCCTGCCCCTCTGAGACTCCTGCCTCAAATCCAACCCCCACAGTACCCCCCCCCCATTTTTGGATCCATATGATGAAGATGCCAGATGTAACCCTACACTCTGAGACCTGGGGTGTCACCTGGGGTCACAGTGCCTCCTGAGGTGCCCCCAAGAGAGCTCCATCTCGCCCACAGGGCTTATTCCTGGTCACCCTGGGGATTCTCACCGGTGTCTGTTGTGTTACTAGTGGGGACAAACCCCTAACCCTCCAGGGACCCTATAGGACTTCATCCTCTTGATTCCAGCCTGGGGGCATTTGTCTGACAAGTCCTGGCCCCCCAGGAACCACATGTGACCCAAGCCTGCCCAAGGCTCCCTGATGTAGACCCTGTCCCCAACCCCTTCAGAAGTTCCTGGTTCAGGAGCTGGGTATGGCTATTGCAACAAGCTTGACCAGGTGTCCCTGATGTACACCCCCACAAACCAGACCCCTCTCCCCTTGTTTTAGCTCCCCATGCATTCACAACAAGCGACAGTCTGCCCACATGCCCCTAACATCGGCTCTGTGCCTCTGTCCCCATACTGGGATCCCAGTGTCACATCTGAGGTGACTCCCAAGTAGCCAGTGACCTAAAGGGCTGCTCTGCCTTTCTGCCTTCTTTTTTTTTTTTTTTTTTTTTTGAGACGGAGTCTCGCTCTGTTGCCCAGGCTGGAGTGCAATGGTGCGATCTCAGCTCACTGCAACCTCTACCTCCCGGGTTCAAGTGATTCTCCTGCCTCAGCCTCCCGAATAGCTGAGACTACAGGTGCACCACCATACCCGGCTAATTTTTGTATTTTTAGTAAAGACGGAGTTTCACCATGCTGGCCAGGCTGGTCTCGAACTCCTGACCTTGTGATACGCCCTCCTCGGCCTCCCAAGGAGCTGGGATTACAGGCGTGAGCCACCGCGCCCGGCAACTGGCCTTTCTGACCTCAGGGCTGGACCCCCAACTTCCCAGCCCAAGCATAGTGAGGTTGGCCAGCATGCTTGGGTTTCCCTGATGCAGACCTTATGTTGTCCCTTCTCCCACAACCTGGGCCCCCAAACCTCTGGCCCTGGTGTCCCCACTGAGCCCCCATTCCGCTCTCCCGCAGGCTTCTATGTGACGCTGGTGGTGAACCGCTGGTGGAGCCAGTACCTATGCATGCCGCTGCCCGACGCGCTCATGTGCGTGGTGGCGGGCACCGTGCACGGACGCGACGACCGCGGCCGCCTCTACCGGCGCACACTCATGCGCTACGCAGGGCTCTCGGCCGTGCTCATCCTGCGCTCTGTCAGCACCGCGGTGTTCAAGCGCTTTCCCACCATAGACCACGTGGTGGAGGCTGGTGAGTACTCAGCCAGAGGCAGGGCAGAGACCGGGCAAGGACCCGGTGGAGGGGGGCAAGGGGCTAGCTATCTCTGACCTCTTTCCTCCAGGGTTTATGACCCGCGAGGAGCGCAAGAAGTTCGAAAACCTGAACTCGTCCTACAACAAGTACTGGGTCCCCTGCGTCTGGTTCTCCAACCTGGCGGCGCAGGCGCGGCGCGAGGGCCGCATCCGCGACAACAGCGCCCTTAAGCTGCTGCTCGAGGTGGGCCCACCAGGAGGTCATTCATATAGAATACCAGGGAAATTGTACCCCTGGAGCTGTGTCAACGGCGGCCCGCCATGCATCCCCCACGAGACCGATTTCAAACACCCTAACCAGGTGCACACTTACCTCCATGGGGCAGATTCCAACGCCCTTGAGGGACAACCCCTGGGTGCATGGTCCCACATCCAGGTGCACACTCACCACCAAATGCCCTCCCTGAAACCCCCAAAGTGCACTCCCAATTCCCACCCACCTCCATCCCAGGTACCCACACTTAATATCCCTGTGTGAGCTCACCATTCAGGCCTCCTCATGACCTGTATCCACCCCCAGGAGCTGAATGTGTTTCGGGGCAAATGTGGAATGCTCTTTCACTATGACTGGATTAGCGTACCCCTCGTCTACACGCAGGTAACCTCATCGTGCCTCTGTTTATATTCGGTGTCAGTGGCCCTGATGCATGGTTTCCAAGGGGAAACTGAGAACTAGCTAAGACCCCCATCATAATGATGCCCAATCCTAGCCTTGGCCTTCAATGACCCCCTTGAGCCCTGCCCCGCCCTGCCCAGGTGGTGACCATCGCACTGTACAGCTACTTCCTGGCTTGCCTCATTGGTCGCCAGTTCCTGGACCCGGCTCAGGGTTACAAAGACCATGACCTAGACCTGTGTGTGCCCATCTTCACCCTCTTGCAGTTCTTCTTCTATGCCGGCTGGCTCAAGGTAGGTGGGTGATCCAGCCTGGAATTTCGTGGGTGGGGCAGACATGGGGTTCCCAAGTTTCCACCTAACTCCTCCCTCTCCTCTCAGGTAGCTGAGCAGCTCATCAACCCCTTCGGAGAGGACGACGATGACTTTGAGACCAACTTTCTGATCGATCGAAACTTCCAGGTAAGACTCAGGTTCCAGGTGAGACTTCCAGGTGGCGACCATCCTGGAGTGCCCAACAGGGTTCTGGTCCCACCCCTGCCAAGTCTTGCCGGGTCTCGCCCCAAACCATACTTCCCTCTGTGGTCCTAGCGGGTTGCCCTGCTCCCACCTTACCCTGTGTGTTTGCACCCGTAGGTGTCCATGCTGGCAGTGGACGAGATGTATGATGACCTGGCTGTGCTGGAGAAGGACTTGTACTGGGATGCGGCGGAGGCTCGTGCCCCCTACACAGCAGCTACTGTCTTTCAGCTGCGGCAACCTTCCTTCCAGGGCTCCACCTTCGACATCACGTGAGCCAGTTGGGTGGGCAGGGCTTATGGCTTGAAAAGGTTAAGGGGACTCAATGCTAGAGATGGGGATAAGATTGAAAGTCTCAGGACTGTGATAAGGGAAGAAGCTAAGATAGGAGTCAGGGGACAAGGTCAAGGTCTGAGACCAGGCCACTGACTGGGGACAGAGCTAAGGGCTGAGGTCAGTGAGGATCAGACAGGTCAGAGGTGATTCCAAAGGAGATGAGGGCTGAGGCCAGGAGCAGTGGCTCATGCCTATAATCCCAGTACTTTGGGAGGCTGAGGTGGGAGGATCCTTTGAGCAAGCCCAGGAGTTCAGCCCAGCCTGGGCAACATAGTGAGACCCCTGTCTCTACTAAAAATAAAAAATTAGCCAAGCATGGTGGTGCGTGTCTGTAGTCCCAGTTATTCAGGAGGCTGAGGTGGGAGGATCGCTTGAGTCCTGGAGTTCAAGGCTACAGTGAGCCATAATGACACCACTGCACTCCAGCCTGGGCAACAGAGCGAGAGCCCGTCTCTAAAAAAATAAAAATAAAGGCCAGGCGTGGTGGCTAATGCCTTCAATCCCAGCACTTTGGGAGGCCAAGGCAGGTGGATCACGTGAGGTCAGGAGTTTGAGACCAGCCTGGCCAACATAGTGAAACCCTGTCTTTACTAAAAATACAAAACTGGCTGGGCTTGGTGACTCACGCCTGTAATCTCAGCTACTCGGGAGGCTGAGGCAGGAAAATCACTTGAACCCAGGAGGCAGAGGTTGCAGTGAGCCGAAATTATACCATTGCTCTCTAGCCTGGGCAAAAAGAGTAAAACGCCATTTCAAAAAATAAAAATAGGGGCCGGGCGCGGTGGCTCAAGCCTGTAATCCCAGCACTTTGGGAGGCCGAGACGGGCGGATCACGAGGTCAGGAGATCGAGACCATCCTGGCTAACACGGTGAAACCCCATCTCTACTAAAAATACAAAAAACTAGCCGGGCGCGGTGGCGGGCGCCTGTAGTCCCAACTACTCGGGAGGCTGAGGCAGGAGAATGGCGTGAACCCGGGAGGCGGAGCTTGCAGTGAGCTGAGATCCGGCCACTGCACTCCAGCCTGGGCAGCAGAGCGAGACTCTGTCTCAAAAAAAAATAAAAAATAAAAAATAAAAATAGGCCAGGTACAGTGGCTCACACCTGTAATCCCAGCATTTTGGGAGGCCAAGGTGGGCGGATCACGAAGTCAGGAGTTCAAGACTAGCCTGGCCAACATAGTGAAACCCCGTCTCTACTAAAAATACAAAAATTAGCCGGTGTGGTGGCATGCGCCTGTGGTCTCAGGTACTCGGGAGGCTGAGGCAGGAGCCCGGGAGGCGAAGGTTGTGGTGAGCTGAGATTGCGCCACTGCACTCCAGCCTGGGCAACAGAGCGAGACTCCATCTAAAAAAAAAATTAAATTAAATTAAATTAAAATTTAAAAGGAAATGGGGCTGAGCCACAACTGAGGTTTGAGATCCAAGTTGAAGTGGCAACAGAGGGTGAGGCCAGGCTCTGGGTTTAGGAGCTAAATTCTTTGGGGAAAAGGTCTTTGGGGATAAGTGGGACAAAAAGGTGGGTGGAGTCGGGGAAATGCCTGGGACCCCGCTCTGTCAACAAGAAGCGAGGCCGCAGCGCTGGCCCAATGTTGGTCCCGCAGGCTGGCCAAAGAAGACATGCAGTTCCAGCGGCTGGACGGCTTGGATGGGCCGATGGGAGAGGCGCCCGGCGACTTCCTGCAGCGCCTCCTGCCGGCGGGCGCGGTCATGGCCGCGGGAGGCCCCCTGGGCCGGCGCCTGTCCTTTCTACTCCGCAAGAACAGCTGGGTGTCGGAGGCGTCTACCGGGGCCAGCTGCTCATGCGCGGTTGTCCCCGAAGGCGCGGCCCCGGAGTGCAGCTGCGGGGACCCGCTGCTCGATCCTGGCCTGCCGGAGCCTGAGCCTCCGCCCCCTGCGGGTCCTGAACCGGTTGCCCTCATCCCTGGGCCTGTCGAGCCCTTCAGCATCGTGACCATGCCTGGATCCCGGGGTCCGGCGCCACCCTGGCTGCCCAGCCCTATTGGCGAGGAGGAGGAGAATCTGGCCTAAGATCTTAGAGCCCAGCCGCCTAAGGACAGGGAACCAGGTCCCTGCACGGCACACAGGCAGGTGTCCCGGTCTGCATAAGCCTCGTGTGCCTTTGTAAAGTCCACCTACACTTTTGACCAGCTCTCGCTGCCTGCCTGGGTTTGGCGCTGTGCTAGGGGTGAGAGTTCTTCCAGACTCTTGGACCAGCCCGCTCGTACCACCATCTCTACTTCCCAACCCCCACTGCCTGAGAGGTCTTCATCAATGTCCTGCCTGAATTCTTTCCTTCAAGTGAAGATGTGACTGACTATCTCATCGAGTTGTCATGAGGATGGAAGAATGGCATTAAAGCATTTGGTATACAGTAGGTGCTCAATAAATTGCTAGTTGTTTTTATTCAAACGTTGCTAGTCTGATTTCTCCTGCCAGGCATTATCCATTGTCCTAAGTAAAATGTGGGAGTTCTTGCAGGTTTCTTATTTATTTATTTATTTATTTATTTATTTTTGAGATGGAGTCTCCCTCTGTCACCCAGCCTGGAGTGCAATGGTGTGATCTCTGCTCATGCAACCTCTGCCTCCAGGGCCCAAGCAATTCTCCTGCCTCGGCCTCCCAAGTATCTGGGATTACAGGCACGCACCACCACGCCCAGCTATTTTTTTGTATTTTTAGTAGAGAGGGGGTTTCACCATGTTGGCCAGGCTGGTCTTGAACTCTTGACGTCAGGTGATCCACCTGCTTCTGCCTCCCAAAGTGCTGGGATTACAGGTGTGAGCCATCAAGCCCGGCCACAGATTTCTTCTTCTTCCTTCTCCTTCTCCTCTTCCTCCTCCTCCTCCACCACAACCACCATGCCCAGCTTATTCCAGGTTTGGTTGTTTTTTTCTTTGAGACAGAGTCTCACTTCATTACCCAGGCTGGAGTGCAGTGGCACGATCTTGGGTCAGTGCAACCTCCACCTCCCTGGTTCAAGGGAGTCTCGTGCCTCAGCCTCCCGAGTAACTGGGATTACAGGTGCACACCACCACACCTGGCTAATTTTTTGTATTTTTAGCAGAGACAGGGTTTCACCTCTTCCAGGTTTTATGATGGTGCCCTGCTTACTTCTTCCTAAACTCTGCTGTCTGAAATACCCACATCAGTGCCCTGGCATTACTCATTAATGAGGCAGCCACTGTCCCAGGATCATGGGTTCTTCTTCCCTCAAGCCACAGCATTCTCAGGCCCTCTGGGCTTCAGGTTTTACTAATTTAATCACACGGACTCCTGATGAGTCCTGAATATAAAAGTCCAGCCAAGGCCGTGAGCTATGATCACGCCACTGCACTCCAGCCTGGGCAACACAGTGAGACCCTGTCTCAAAAAAAAAAAAAAAAGGCCTGACATGGCGGGGCTCATGCCTGTAATCTAAGCTGGGAGGCAGAGGTAGGTGGATCATTTGAGGTCAGGAGCTCAAGACAGGCCTGGCCAACATGGTAAAAGCCCGTCTCTACTAAAAACAAAAATTAGCCAAGCGAGGTGGTGGGCACCAGTAATCTCAGCTAGTCAGAGGCTGAGGCAGGAGAATCGCTTGAACCTGAGAGACAGAGGTTGCAGTGAGATTGTGCCACTGCGCTCAAGCCTGGGCGGCTACGGAGTGAAACCCCATCTAAAATAGAAAAGAAAGAAAAGGAAATAAAAAGAAGAAGGAAGAAAGAAAACAGAAATTCAGCCAGGATCCCTTCTCTAACTGCCTCTTAGATGTCTCCTTGCAGAGATCTCACAGACGCTTCAAACATAACACACCTGAAATCCAGCTCCTAATCAGCCCCCAATCTGCCCCACCCTGTGTGTTAGCTTTGTCCTTCCAGGTACTGAGGCCAAAAGAAGTCATGTGGATTCCTCTTCCCACCACAGGCCATCACATCAACCCAGCGGCCACACCAACCCAGCAGCAAATCTTACCAGCTTTGCCTTTATTTTTATTTTTATTTTTTATTTTTGAGACATAATTTCGCTCTTGTCACCAGGCTGTATTGCAATGGCATGATTTTTGCTCACTGAAACCTTCACCTCCCGGGTTCAAGTGATTCTCCTGCCTCAGCCTCCCAAGTAGCTTGAATTACAGGTGCCCAGTACACCCAACTAATTTTTGTATTTTTAGAGACAGGGTTTCATCATGTTGGCCAGCCAAAGTGCTGGGATCACAGGCGTGAGTCACCGTGCCCTGCCAGCTTTGCCTGTAAATCGTATCTAGAATCCAACCATTTCTCACTCCTCCAGGGCTCCCAGCCTGGTCAGAGCTTCACTATCACCCAACCACCCGGACTACCAACCTGGTCTTCCAGCTCTGGCCCTGGCCTCCTAAGCCTGTTTCTCCCAGAGTGGCCACCAGAGGGCGCCTATGAACACCAGGGCCAGGTCACATCCCTCCTTTGCTTAGACTCTTCCATGGCTCCCACCTCACTTAGAATAAAAGTTAAAGTATTCTCTGCAGCCCACAAGTCCCTGAATAATCTCCGACCCTCATCTGCTTTCTTTCATTTTTACTTTTATATTTTTTTGAGACGGAGTCTTGCTTTGTCTCCCAGGCTGGAGTGCCAGTGGCGCCATCTTGGCTCACCGTGGCAAGCAAGCTCCACCTCGCGGGTTCACGCCATTCTCCTGCCTCAGCCTCCCGAGTGGCTGGGACTACAGGCACCTGCCACCATGCCCGGCTAATTTTTTTGTATTTTTATTTATTTATTTTTTTTTTTGAGACGTAGTTTTGCTCTTGTTGCCCAGGCTGGAGTGCAATGGTGTGATCTCGGCTCACCACAACATCCGCCTGCCGGGTTCAAGCGATTCTCATGCCTCAGCCTCCTGAGTAGCTGGGATTACAGGTGTGTGCCACCACATCCGGATAATTTTCTGTGTTTTTTTTTAGTAGAGACGGGGTTTCTCCATGTTGGTAAGGCTGGTCTCAAACTTCTGACCTCAGGTGATCCTCCCGTCTCAGCTTCCCAAAGTGCTGGGATTACAGGCGTGAGCCACCGCGCCCGGCCGCATTTTTTTGTATTTTTAGTAGTGACAGGGTTTCACCGTTTTAGCCAGGATGGTCTCGATCTGTTGACCTCATGATCTGCCTGCCTCAGCCTCCCAAAGTGTTGGGTGGGAGCCATCGCTCCCGGCCTTCTGCTTTCTTTTTTTGTTTGAGACGGAGTCTCGCTTTGTCGCCCAGGCTGGAGTGCAGTGGCGCGATCTCCGCTCACTGCAAGCTCCACCTCCTGGGTTCCCGCCATTCTCCTGCCTCAGCCTCCCGAGTAGCTGGGACTATAGGCGCCCGCCACCACGCCCGGCTAATTTTTTGTATTTTTTAGAGACAGGGTTTCACCGTGTTAGCCAGGATGGTCTCGATCTCCTGACCTCATGATCCACCCACCCACCACGTCCAGCCTTCTGCTTTCTTATTCACTCCACTCCAGCCACTCTGGTCCTCTTACTGTCCCTCCAGCACACCAAGTGAGGTGTCATCTCAGGGTCTTTGTGGAAACTGTTCTGCCTGGATCTTCCCCAGATACCTTCACGGCCTCTCCCTCACCTCCTTCAAGTCTCTGCTTCAGTAATGTCACCTCCTTGGTGAGGCCTCCTTTCTGGGCCTTTTTGCTTTCTTTCTTTCTTTTTTTTGGTAGATGGAGTCTCACTCTGTTGCCCAGGCTGCAGCGAGCTGAGATCGTTCCACAGTGGTGGCTCACTCTGGTAACTCTGGGCACCAAGGTGAGGGAGAGAAAGTGGGCCAGGGGTTTACCCCACTGCTTTTAAGAAAAGCTTAGTGGCCGGACACGGTGGCTCACTCCTGTAACCCCAGCACTTTAGGAGGCCGAGATGGGCAGATCATCTGAGGTCAGGAGTTTAAGAACACTCTGACCAACATGGTGAAACCCCATCTCTACTAAAAATACAAAAATTAGCCCGGTGTGGTGGCATGTGCAAGTGGTTCCAGCTACTCAGGAGGCTGAGGCAGGAAAATCGCTTGAACCCGGGAGGCAGAGGTTCCCAAGATCGTGCCACTGCACTCCAGCCTGGGCGATAGAGTGAGACTCCATCTCAAAAAAAAGAAAAAAAAAAAAGCAACAACCAAAAAACAAAATCACTACACATTCACAGACACACAAAGGTGATCCTCACCTACCTCTGGATGGTGCTATTGGTCACTCACACTTAGTAAGAATGCAAACCAAGCTTTTCTTTCTTTTTTTTTTTTTCTTTTTGAGATGGAGTCTTGCTCTGTTGCTCAGGCTGGAGTGCAATGGCATGACCTCAGCTCACTGCAACCTCTGTTTCCTGGATCCAAGCAATCCTCCCACCTCAGCCTCCCGAGTAGCTGGGATTACAGGCATGTACTACCATGCCCTGCTAATTTTTCTATTTTTAGTAGAGGAGGGGTTTTGCCATGTTGGCCAGGCTGGTCTCGAACTCCTGACCTCAGGTGATCCACCCATCTAAACCTCCCAAAGTGCTAGGATTACAGGCATCAGCCACCGTACCTGGCCGCTAAGCTTTTCTTAAAAGCAATGGGCTAAGCCTCTGGCCCATTTTCTCTCCCTCACCTTGGTGCCCAGAGCATAGCCAGGGCAGATTGAAAGTCTTTATTTTTCTCAAATATAAAATCAGAGTCTCCCCAGGCAGCACATGAACTCCAGAGAGAGAATCAACGATAAGAATCACATTGCTAAAAAGAACAGGCCTATACCTACCTCCCACTCTCCCTCCCCACCAATCTGGGAGAGGGAAGGGCAGAGACCTTGGCCTCAAAGTTCTCGAGCAGCTGGCTGAAGCCCAATGCTGGGTGCCATGTGAGTTGGAGGAAGCCAGGGTGGGTGGAGCCCAGGCTGGCTGGATCCTGAAGTCAGTGCTTGTCAGTGGGGCGAAGGTTCAGAGATGCCAGGCGTCCCAGGGGTCCACGGCGAGCATTGGTTGCCAGCCGCTGCTGTGCCAGGAATGACTGGGCATGGGCAGGCGCCCGCTCTTCCCCAGCTCGCTGCTGCAAGGCCATGCCCTTCAGAAGGAGGTGTGGTTGGGGTCAGGTGAGCTCACAGGACCCCCTCCACCAATACTCTACCCATGAGATCTTAGAGCCCAGACCCCATACTTACCATATTATACCAGGCACTGATGAGCAGCTTTTCTTCCTGCTCCCTCTGACTTCGGCTTTTCTCAAAGTCCATCTGTCAAGAAGGCAAGTGTCAGGGGCCTAGATACGCTGGAGGCCGCATAAAGGCATAAGGATACCCACCTCCAGGTGCCGGATGCGGACATCACGTTCTCGGAGCTGTGTCCTTAGGGAACGGAGTTCTGGAGGTCCCCCTGCAGCTGGCCGCTGCTTGGGTTCCATGGTCTGCATGACCTACAGGTTGAGGAAGTCACAGCCAGGTGACTTTGGCCTTGAAACCCCCTGGGACATACTGGGGTGTGTGTATTCATCCTTTCATTCATTATAGAATGTTGCCCAGGATGGTCTTGAACTCCTGGCATCAAGCAATTCTCCTGCCTTAGCCTCCCAAAGTGTTGAGATTATAGGCATGAGCCATTGTGCCCATCCATGTTGTACTTTATTTTTATTTTTGTGATGGAGTCTGGCTCTATTGCCCAGGATGGAGTGAAGTGGCACAATCTCAGCTCACTTCAACCTTTACCTCCCAGGTTCAAGTTATTCTCCTGCCTCAGCCTCCCAAGTAGCTGGGATTACAGGCGCGTGCTACCACTCCCGGCTAATTTTTCTATTTTTAGTAGAGATGGGGTTTTGCCATGTTGGCCAGGCTGGTCTCCAACTCCTGACCTCAAGGGATCAGCTGCCTCAGCCTCCCAAAGTGCTGGGATTACAGGCGTTGAGCCACTGCGCCTGGCTGTGCAGTACTTTTTTTTTTTTTCAGACGGACTCTCGCCCTGTCGCCTAGGCTGGAGTGCAATGGCACAATCTTAGCTAACTGCAACCTCCACCTCCCAGGTTCAAATGATTCTCCTGCCTCAGCCTCCTGAGTAGCTGGGATTACAGGTGCCCACCACCATGCCCAGCTAATTTTTGTATTTTTAGTGAAGACAGGGTTTCACCACGTTGACCAGGCTGGTTTCAAACTCCTGACCTTGTGTTCTGCCTGCCTTGGCCTCCCAAAGTGTTGGAATTACAGGTGTGAGCCACGGCGCCCGGCCAGCTGTGCAGTACTTTAATGTGACAATCAGTAGCAGTGGGGAATCATTGCAGAAGTCTGTCACATGGTGGGGTATGACAGGTGTGAACTGGGGCACAGATGTGCAAGCAGGAGGTTTGGCTCAATAGGAGGCACAAAAAGGCGGGAGCCAGGGCAGGCAACTTGTGGGAACACCCAGTGTCCTCACCATGCGGGCCTTGTCCACGTAGCGGCGGTATCGCTCCTCCATGGCCCGCAAGTCTGCGTCCTTCTTCTGCAGGTTATGCTGCAACTCCTCGATCCGTCGGGCTGCTGGTGGAAGAGGTGGCCCATCAGCTTCACGCTGCTGGGCTCTGGGATCTCCCCACCCCCTGGTCACCAGGTCCCACTTACTGCTGCTGTCAGTGGGTGGCTCCAGCTCCTCAATGTACTCCCGCTTCCTCTGCAACTCCAGATCTGCCTCATGAAGCTTCTGCCTGTGGGCAGGGATGAGCAGCAGTGGGCTGACCTCCAAGCTGGCTTCTGTTTCGTCCCAGTGGTAGCCACAGACCTCCCCGCCAGCCAGAAATGCCCCCACATGGCCACAGAGCCCTCTCTGCCTGCCCCTCATGCCTGGGGGCTGTGTGCCCTGATCCCACCATCTCCTCAGCCATCAGTCACAACCCTTCGCACCCTTAGCAAGTATCCTGTGGAACAGCCCCCTGCTGTCCACTTCGCCCATCCCAAAGCTCCCAAGTTGGTCCAGCCACCATCGTCCCTTGCTAGCTTCTTCTACTCTCAACCACTCCATCTAGCAACCAGGGATCTTTCTAGAATACAAATCTCTTCAATAGCAGACAGGTAAAAGAAAAGAAAGAAGGCCAGGCGCAGTGGCTCATGCCTGTAATCCCAGTACTTTGGGAGGCCAAAGCGGGTGAATCATCTGGGGTCAGGAGTCCAAGACCAGCTTGGCTAACATGGTGAAACTCCATCTCTACTAAAATTATAAAAAATAGGCCGGGCGCGGTGGCTCAAGCCTGTAATCCCAGCACTTTGGGAGGCCGAGACGGGCGGATCACGAGGTCAGGAGATCGAGACCATCCTGGCTAACATGGTGAAACCTCGTCTCTACTAAAAAAATGCAAAAAAAAACTAGCCGGGCGAGGTGGCGGGTGCCTGTAATCCCAGCTACTCGGGAGGCTGAGGCAGGAGAATGGCGTAAACCCGGGAGGCGGAGCTTGCAGTGAGCTGAGATCCGGCCACTGCACTCCAGTCTGGGCGACAGAGCGAGACTCCGTCTCAAAAAAAAAAAAAAAAAAAAAAATTAACCAGGCATGGTGGCACACGCCTAAGAAACTCCCCACTAATGTCAAATCCATGCCCCCACCAAGAGTGCCCTCTTTCTGCGACTTACAAATGTTCCTCCAGCTTTCTTTTTAGCAAGACGGACTGGGGGAGAGAAGAGGCAAGGTGAGTGGGGGGTCCAGAGAGGACCTAATTCCTCCTTCCCAGGGTGAGGGTAGGGGGTGCCACCCTGGGCCCATGGTACTTACAATGGCCTGTATGGGGCATCGGGCAGCATGGGAGAGAGAGGAGGGTTACTTCGGGGCATGAGGGAGGGCCAGGCAGGGAGGTGGTGGGTGACACTCACGTCTTCAGTCTTGCCCCCCTGCTCCTGCAGGGCTTTCTGAAGGTCCTCCACCTGGGCCCACAGCTCAGATAGCTGCTGCTGGTTCAGCCTGCAAGGGTAGGGGGCCGCTTAGTGCCTTCGCCCACTTTCGGCCCCCTCTGTCCCTGCTCTGCGCAGGTAGGTCCCCAGGCGCTCACCGGTGCTGCGTCTCCAACCCGTGGCGTGCGCGGTTCGCCTCCTCCAGGTGGCGCTGCAGCTCCTCCTGCCGCTCCCGGTCGGCCGCCTCCTGCCGGCACAGTCGCTTGTTCTCCAGCTGCAGCCGCAGGAGCGTCTCCCTGCAGACCCGGGAGGAGAAAGCAGGGCCAGGGTCGGGTCACCCCGCAGGCTCGCTGGGGCTCAGGGCGGGTGGAGCTAGGGGCGGGACAGAGCCCTGGGGAAGAGCTCAGCCAGACCATGGGGTTGGAACACCGAGGACCTAACTAGGGTTAAAGTGGACGGAGCCCTAAGCTGGGGTAGGGGGTGGAGCTAGGCAGGGGCGGAGCTACAAGAGTGGATTCGAACAGCTGGGATGCGGCTGCTGGAAAGCCGGAAGCAGAAATGGGAAGAATTAGGATGGGAGAGTTTTTTGGGTTTTTTTTGTTTGGTTAGTTTTGGTTTTTTTGTTTGTTTGAGATGGAGTTTCGCTCTGTCGCCTAGGCTGGAATACAGTGGCGTGATCTCGACTCACTGCAATCTCCGCCTCCCAGGTTCAAGCGATTCTCCTGCCTCAACCTCCCGAGTAGCTGGGACTACAGGCGCACGCCACCTCGCCCGGCTGTAATTTTTTGTATTTTTAGTAGAGACGAGGTTTCACCGTGTTAGCCAGGATAGTCTCGATCTCCTGAGCTTGTGATCCGCCTGCCTCGGCCTCCCAAAGTGCTGGGATTACAGGCGTGAGCCACTGAGCCCGGCCGTTTTGGGGGTTTTAAAATCATTTTTATTTTGTAGAGAGGGCCACTGTGTTGCCCAAGCTGCTCTCGAACTCCTAGGCTCAAGTGATCCTGCAGCTCCGGCCTTCCAAAATGCTGGGATTTAGAGGTGTGATCCACCATGCCTGGCCTGGGAGAGTTAATGCCAGCAGGGCACAGGGGACTGAAACTCACAGAGGCTACACTGACAGGGGTGGACCCTGGGGGAAAGGATCAAAGTCGGCGGGGCTAGGGCATAGGATTTTTGTGCGGGAAGTGGAGCCAGGTGTTGGACATAATGTGTGTACTAAGGATAGACCCTGGAGAGGCAAAGTCATCTGGTAGGGCTGAAAGGAGCCAAATCAGCAGTCAGTGGGCCTAGGAGCCCGGGACCCGGAGCTGAGACCAAGCAACCGGTGCTAGTAGGTGGGAGGGTGGGGGTGGGGCTGAGGGCGGGCCTTGGCAGGCCTGGGTGGAGCCAGAGTTTTGAGTGACCCCAGGATACCTGAGCTCCGCAGGCAGGATCTCCGCGGCTAAGTTATCCATGGGTGGGGAGGTGGGATCCAATGAGGGGTCTGAAGAATGCAAGAAAAGTCTTCAGGTCTCTTCGCATTCACTGTCCCCGCCCCTAGGGTCTTCTTCCCAAAGATCATCTTTTGGGGCTCAAGTTCAGCCAACAGCCTGGCTTGACACAAGCTCCATCCCCAGCTTGATAGAGAACCAGGAGGGTTGGCCTGGCTTTTTAGCCTTTGCTCCACCCTGAGACCCTGAGCCTCTCTCTTCAATATGACCATGTCACATCTTTCTGGTCACCTCCAGCCTGGCCTAGCTCTCTCCCCAGCCTAGACATGCACTGGGACACAACCTACACCAGGACAGGTAAGGCCCCAGCATGGGGCTTCATCTCACCTGCCTGGGTCAATCCCCGCGGCTGCAGCTGGGCGCAGCGCAGCTCCTCATTGGCCTCCCGCAAGGAGTCCCGCTCCGCCAACAGCCGCTGCAGGGACAGGGTACAAGATACCACACGGG